>NW_006159479.1:100511-163654 GCF_000334495.1 Tupaia belangeri chinensis | reverse complement strand
CTCTTCACCTTCTGGAATGCCAATTATCCGGATGTTTGGACGTTTGATGGTGTCTAGTACTTCTTGTATATTATTCTCAAATTTTGGGGCTATTTTCTCAGTCTTTGTGGTGAATTTTTCCAGGCCAGCCATTTTCTCTTCTTTATCTGAGATTCTATTTTCTGAATGATCTAGTCTGCTTTTAATACTTTCAAGGGAGATTTTGACTTCCTGTATTATAGACTTCATCTCTAACAGTTCCGTTTGAGTCTTTTGTAAAGTGTGTAATTCCTCTCTTAGATCTTGCAAGAATTTCCTCATCTCCTGGAACTCATCAACTTCTTTCTCCTTTCTCTTTAGCAGTTCATTGTCTCTCTTCTCTTCCATCTCTGTTAGCTTTGACATTATGAATGTTCTAAATTCCTTATCAGACATTTCCATGATTTTCACTGAATTGCTTGTGGAAGAACAAGAGTTACTCTTTTCCCTTGGAGGAGAGGTATTTTCTCATTTTCCCATATTTCTCGTGATCTGGAGGTGATTTCTTGTCATCTGATGGATGGTGTGTTTCTTTCAAATTCTTGAAATTCAGTCTGAATGTTCAGGAGCAAGCAGACAGAGGTGAACTAGAATCTCGTTGCCGTTCTGTTGTGATCACGCTAGCTTGTTTGCTGGAGGCTCAATTATCAGTAGAAAGTCTTCATTTCTCTTGTGCCCTGCAATACCTAGTTCACAGGAGCCATGTGGAACCTTCTTCTCTATAATATTTTTTTGAGAGAGAGATTTTTGCTATAGGATGTGTTTGCTCACTAGAGAGACAGAGACAGAAAGACAGAAGGTGAGCGGTCACCCCTGGGATTGCTATGCCACAATCCCCTCTCCTCTATTCTTCTCTGGGATTCTGGGAATGCACGCACACGTGTCCAACATGAGTTTTAAGCCACCAGGTCTGGGACTCGAACCGTGGTGGACTATGTGGGAGTCCAGCAATATAACTATTACGCCATCTGCTGGTTTCAGTGGCTATAATTTTAAAGTGGGTGTTTTCTAATTTCTCCCTTCTTTCCTCTCATTTGTTCTCATCTGTGTCAGTAAGGGATGCTCCTTACCAGTAGTTACTTCTGGTTGCTGTGACTGCTGCTCACTACCTTCCCCCCACCCTGCTTATTCTCTCTTTTCCTGTTTGATTTCTATTGATACTTCCAAATACACCAGTCAATCATTCATTCCAGAACATGTAATAAATAATTGCTGAATAGCTCATGCTAGGCCTGACCATTCTTAAATTTACCAGCTAAAACAAAATTTTCAGGTTTCAGATTTGATCAATTACATCATATGTGGTATTAGAATTGCTGCTAATTTTAGGTATCTTTGCTCATTTCTAGATGTTGTTTCTTTGTTATCGAAGTGGTGTGGTGGTTAAGGCACTGGATTCCCACATGGCTGACTGCAGTTTGAGTCCCAGACCTGGTGACTTGAAAATCATGACAAATAAATGGATAAATAAATAAATACATGTTAAAAAAAAGTAATAAAAAAAGATGTTTTGAGTTTTTTTTTTTCTTTTCCCTTTATTTATTTTCTTTTCTCTCTTTACTGGCCATTTCTAGGCCAGAGCTTTAGATCTGGCAGCCTGAGGGTTGCAGAAAACTGGTTTTGAAATGGTTGAGGCTTTATCTGTTAATTAAGTGTGAGAAATGGTTAGCAACAAAAATCACATATAATATAGAGATCATCCTTCACTATCTTGTATCTGTTTCAGTTTTCTCTAGTCCCTTCCATTCTAATCTTTTTGTTGGCTTTGGGAAGGTCCCTGGTAGCAGAACTTGTTTTTGTTATTATCCAGAGGGGGGTTCCTTTGCCTTTGCACACACTTGTTAATGAACTAGAAGAGTGTTTCCTCTGTGTGAAAGTTGGGTAGAGTGTTGTGGAGCTTCATTTCTGCTGCTGGAATGCTGTATGGAAATGTTCTTGTGGCATTTTACTGGGAAGTATGAAAAGCATGCTCTTATGACATTTCAAAGAGGGTTGACACTTACTCTGCAGTATTACCCTGCAGGGCCTGGAAAGATTTGAACAGATCATGATTTCTTTATTTTAAAATGTATTAATGTTTATAGCTGTACTTCTTTTATACAACAAATATAGTTTTTAACATCTGTGTAACTGAAATTCATGTAGTACTTGTGTTGCTTTGTATTTTGAAATAATAGAGCAACCAATTCTGAAGTGTCCTTTTAAATTGAAGATTTACCTACCTCTTAATTTCCTCTTACAATTTGGATTTTAGGATTGTTTTTTTCTTAAAAGAAGATATAATTTGCTTTCTTGTGTATCCTTTCTTTCTGTGTCTCCTCTTCTCAATCCATCTTTCTTCCTGACCAATTCCCTCACCTTCTTACTTCTTCTCGTACTCTCAGTCTTCCTCCTGCATTTCCATTCCTCTACTTCTCTCCATGAAATAAAATGAAAGCAGCATGTAGATATTTCTGTAGATATTTCTTATATTTTATCACTGCCAACATTTGGATTTTCCAATTTCTCATTTAATCATACCCAATTCTGGATATATTTATTGTTCCTAACTCTTTGTTTATTTTTTAAATTTTATTTATTTATTTTTCTTTTTTGGAGAGGTTTTTGCTATAGGGTGTGTGTGCTCGCCCGAAAGACAGAGACACAGAAAACAAGAAACCACCCCTCCAGGGGGATGGTCATGCTGCAATCCCTTCTCCTCAATTCTCTTCTCGGGATCTTGGGCACGCACGCATACATGCCTGGCATGAGTTTAAGTGACCGGGTCCAAGACTCGAACTGCAATTGACTACATGCGAGTCCAGCAACATAGCCATTCCACCAACTGCTGGTCCCCCCTAACTCTTTATTTTTATAAATTTTAGTTGCCCCCCCCATGTTCATTGATTCATTTCTTCCATGAGACAGAGACAGACAGACCGACAGAGAGATAACACTCCAAAAAGGTCTTTACATTATGACCCACTCCCAACATAGAGATCCCATGTACCTTACCCAATTTCCCCAAAGGTAGTATCTTGAAAAACTATGTCAGTAACACATCAGGATATTGACATTGATAAAATATAAATATATAAAATTCCCATCACCACATGTATTCCCCCGTTGGCCTTTTATAGCCATGCCCACCTCTCACTCCCATTCTTTCCCCATCCCTGATTTCTAGAAACCACTAAATTGTTCCTCATTTCTATTCGGTCATCAGAAAAACCATGATGCATTTTTGCATAGAAAAATATGTCATGACTTTTCTAATGACCAAGTTTAATTTTTTTAGTTAAAGAATGTTATGTAAATGGGACCATAGATTGTGTAAACTTTTAGAATTGACTTTGTTTTTTCTCTCAGCATAGTTCCTCAAGATTCATCGGAGACATTGTATATACGAATAGTTTGTTCCCTTTTATTGCTAAGTGGTAGTACTTAGTATGGATGTACCAATGTTGGTTTAACCATTTACCTGTTAGAGAATTTCTGGGTTACTTTCAGCTTTTGACTATTACATATACATGTGCTATGAACATTCATGGCTAGGCTTTTGCCTGAATGTAAGTTTCCATCTCTCTGTGATAAATGCCAAGAGTGCAATTCCTCTATTGGTAGTTGTCTGTCTGCTTAGCTTCTTAAGCAACTGCTAAAGTATTTCCAGACTGATTCTACTGTTTCACATTTCCACTGCGATGTATGAGTGCAGTTTCTCTTCATTCGTGCCAGCATTTGATGTTGTTGCTATTATTTATTTCAGGGCTTCTGAAAGGTATGTAGTACTGTAACCTCATTTCAGTTTGTACTTTTCCTAATGGCAAAGGATGCTGCATATCTTTTAAGTGCTTGTTGCTGTTTGTATATCCTCTTTGGTGAAATGTCTCTTTATGTCTCTCACTTATTTTTTAATTGGATTGTTGGTTTCCTATGCTATTAAGTTTTGATAGTTTTTAATATATTCTAGGTTCTTTTCATATTTTTTCTTCCTCATTTCTAGATTTTAAAAATGTTAATCGTAATTTTCTTCTTGACTAAACTAAAAGGTAAAAAAAAATTAAGGAATTCAGTTTTATTATATTCATTATTTTATATTCTGTGCCTTGTGTTTTATTACTGTGAGAAATGAACTGCTGCAAATGGTCAAATTTCCCACAGTGCAAATCCTGTGGGAAGGAGTGCATCTATCTATTTTGTAGACTCTGTGTTTGAAAGGACTTGTTAAAGCTATATGCAAAGAGTTACATGAATATTTTCACATAATATAAAGGCTAGTACTAGTTCTGTGTATGTGCACATATGCGTATATATTTCACATACCATATAATTTACCCACTTAAAGTATACAATTTAATGGTTGTTTGTTTCTTTAACAGGGAAAAAAAGATGTGACCCAGATATTTAACAACATCCTGAGAAGACAGATAGGCACCCGGAGTCCCACTGTGGAGTACATTAGTGCTCATCCTCATATCCTGTTTATGCTTCTCAAAGGGTAGGTGCATGCCTTCCTTTCAAGTAGGTTTGAGTTTAAAATGGTTGTTGAAAGTAACAGTGTTCGCCTCATTGGAGATGCAATTGGTTCCCTTGTGGAACTGCAGTACAGATATTTGCCTTGCTTGAGGTCGCCCTCTAAATCTGCCTCTGTGATTGATTACTTAGGCTGCAGCAAAATGCTTTCTTCTCATGTTGATGTTTCTAAATGCTCTGTTTCCATTTACTACCTCTCTTTCCTCCTCTTTTCTACTCTGTCCGTCTCTTCCTATTAGAGTATTGCTATACTTCTCAGTCTGCCCCATCCCTAGCTGCCGGCTCCCTACTTTGCATGAGATTCGGTACTCTCATTATGCACACACACACACACACACACACACACACAGACACACACACGTTCTGGTTCTGAGAACTCAAATATCCATATATAAATTCTCCCAGAAGCTAGCATCAGCCAAGGTGAATGCTTATACAATGGAAATAGAAAAAGTTGTTATATGTATTTGTGGGTATAGAGGAGCCAAAGAACTGAAATCAAGCTAAATAATAGAACCCCTGGTTACTTTTTTTTATGTATAATAATTTACCAATGCTTTTTGGGCATTTTAGCTACTGGAGATCAGGTATAGCAAGACGGTGGCAGCTGTCTTCTTCCTCACCTTCTCTATCTTTCTACTCCACCATTTCAAATCAGCATGGCTCTTTGTACTTTATTTTATATATTGTATTGTATTGTATCGTATTTTATATCATATAGTTTAGCTTTCCCAAAGGGTGTGTACACTCACTGGGGGGAGAGAGAGAGAAAGAGAAATCGCCCCAAGGAGAGATGGCTACATTGCAATCTCTTCTCCATTCTTCTCGGGATTTGGGGCACATACATGTGTGCACCCAGCATGTTTTTCAAGCTACCAGGTCTGGGACTCAAGCTGCAGAACTGGCCCAAAAATCTCAAGACGAGAATGGAGGAGAAGGGATTGTGGCATGGCCATCCTCCTTGGGGGTTATTTTTCACTTTCTGTCTCTCACTTTTTGTTTTTCTTGAAAAATCTCTCTAAAAAAATTTTTTTTTTTTTTTTTTTTTTTTTTTGCTTAGGGTACATGTATCAGAGAGAGACAGAAATGTGAGCAAAACAGATAATCCCTTCTCCTCCATTCTTCTCTTAGGAGTTTGGACATGCATGCACATGTGCCTGGTGTCTTTTTTAAGCTTCTGGTTCTGGGTCTTAAATATTCAGTAGGACATGTGGGATCTAGCCACATTAACTTCCACACCACAGCTAGCCCTCTTTTTATTTGATTGTATTTCTGTTTTTAATTCTGCAGTTCCATACCTAGTTCTCACTTATGTCCAATTCCTCTCCATGTACATTTTTAAATAATTAATTATATCCAAATAATACATAACACACAGTTTAAAACCCAGATACACTAACAAACGGTAGCTCTTTGCCTCTTCCTTATCAATTTCTCAGTCCTATTTCCAAAAGACAACCACTTTTTTTGTTCACTTATTTATTCATGAACTTTGTCATCTTTACTTCTGTTTAGAAACAATTGATTCTACTAATTATTTTTCTTTTAAAAAATATTTTAGAGACAGAGTCATGTCATGTTGCCCAGGCTGGCCTTGAACTTGTGCTATTCCTGCCAACCTCTCTAGTAGATAGAAGTAGATAGAATTATAGGTGTGTGCCACTGGCTAATTTTCCCCTTTATTGATTTTTAAAAAGTCTTTGAAAAAATGAACTAGGTGATAATTTATTTTTACTGCTGCTATTATTCCATTTCTTTCCTCTGTCTTCCTTATATGCTTTATCACAATTTAAAATTTTATTAATAATCACATTTACATTATGATTATTAATAATCTAACCACATATTAGATTATGATGACTTTGGATTTTAGTACAGAATAATATTTTAGTGGAGAATTGTGTCTCCCATTTTCAGAAAGGAAAATACATTTGTATTATCTATTAGTTGAACTTTTATAACAAATTGAATCCCAAAATGGTATGGCTTTACCACAAGATAAATATTAGGGTATCAGGAAAATAATGACATATTTTTAATGTTCTTCTATGCGAAAAATGCATCATAATTTTCCTGATAGCCCAATATATTTCTCAAATAATACAGGGCAGATGCTCATTTTTCTTTAATAACTTAATTTTATTTATTCACTCATTTATTTTAATTTGACCAGAGAGAGAGAGAGAGAGAAGGAAAGTGAAAAAGCAAGCCACCAGGTCCAGGACTTGAACCATGGTCGGCCATGTGGAGGTGTCCAGTACCTTAACCACCACGCTACCTGCTGGCCCCAGGGAAGATACTCTTGATTAGCAGAAGTTCTGTTATCCTCATCATGTGCTTTCTAAGATCACTTTGTTTATATTCGTTGCAGTAACCAAGAAAGTGAAAATATAAAGAGGATTTTTTTGTTTGGAGAATGATAAGAATTCTGGAGTGGCTGGAGCACAGTATAAGTCAGAGAAAGGGATGGGATATAAAGCTGGGAAGGCTGAGACCAGATTATGAAGAGTCTTCCATGCTCTACCAAGCAGTTCGCATGTCATTCTGCAGGTAGTATATAGTCACCATCACTGGGCATGATGAATTCTGGTGGCATGGTAGAAAATGGCTTGGAGCTAGGGGCTGAGATTTCCAGCTTGGCAGAGTCCAAAGAAGAGATAATTATGGCCAGAATTTAGTACTGATGTTGGGAACAAAGAGAGTGGATATTTTAAAAATATGTTAATTGTTTTATGATTCAAAAGTAACATATATTTATTTTTTTAAGTCAAACATTTTAGATAATGTGTAATAGGAAAAGGGAGTGCATCTCATAATCCCTCTCAGAGACACCGTTATCAACAATTTGGAGTACACTTCTCCAATTTTTATTCTGTATTATAATGATTCTCCTTCTATTTTTAAAAAGAATTATTTATTTAATTTTATTTATTATTATTTTTAAATAAGACTCAGAAAGAGAAAGGGAAAGTGAGAAAGCAAGCTGCCAGGTCCAGGACTCAAACCATAATTAGCCACAAGGGAGTCCAGTGCCTTATCTACCATGCCACCTGCTTGCCCCATATCATCTTCTATTTTTAATCAAAACTCTTATTTCATTTCTTCACATACCATGTTATAGATAACACATTGAGTCATGTGCAAGGTATTTCACTTGATGTCTTTCCTTAGGTTATATTATTTAATTCTTCCAATAATACTATTTTACAGATAAGATGTTGTATTAAGTCTAACAAAAAATATAAAAAAGAAATTGATACTTAACCAAGAAGAATCATTTGCATATGCGATATAAAACATGATATAAAGAATCTGGAGCCTGAACCAGCAGTTAGCGTAATGGATATGTCGCTGGACTCCCATGTAGTCGACCACGGTTCGCGTCCTGGACCTGGTGGCTTAAAACTCACGCCGGCGCGTGCGTGCATGCCCAAGATCCCGAGAGGAGAATGGAGAAGGGATTGAGGCATGGCCATCCCCCCTGGGAGGTGATTTCTCACTTTCTGTCTCTCTGTCTCTCACTGTCTGTCTGGTGAGCACACGTGTCCTATAGCAAAAACTTCTCCAAAAAAAAAAAAAGAATCTGGAGCCTCCAGGGCCAGCTGGTGGCATGGTGGTTAAGGTGACAAGATCCTACATAGCCCTCTGCACAGTTCAATTCCTAGATCCAGTGCCTTGGAAAACACACCAGTGTATGTATGTGTGTGTGGCTAAAATCTCAATAGGAGAATGGAAGAGAAGGGATGGCGGTATGGCCATCCTCCCTGGGGAGTGCTTTCTAGTTTTCTCTGTCTGTCTGTCTGTCTGTCTCTCTCTCTCTCTCTCTCTCTCTGCTTCTAGTGAGTGCATATGCCCTATAGCAAATTGAAAAAAAAAAAAGGACCTGGAGCCCAAGTTTTATGAAAAGGTTATAAATAAGAACTTTCTCACTCTAAATGAATTTGTCTTCTGGCTCAGGCAATGACATTCCAGGGTACTGAGAAAACTTAAGGATGAGGTCACTAAACTGTGATCCATAAAAAATTGTGGCCAGTGGCAGATGTTCCAGAATCTAATGTTAAAATCATAAATTTTTCCCAGTAATCCTGTTTAAGAAAGTTTATTGCAAAAATTCCAACTATATTCAAAAGTAGAAAGCACAAAAAAAAGTCCATCACCCAACATAATAACCACCACCATTTTGCTGTGTTTATTTTTTCTGTCTCCCCAACACACACACCTTTTGAGGGGATCAGAGCCTGAGTTTTTTAAAATAAATACTCTGTAAATACTTCAGTAAGCATCTCAAAAATAAAAAGGTAATTTCTACATAAACACAATTTCATTATTGTACTTTTAAATATTTATGAAAATTCTTTAATAAGTAATACAGTCTATATTCAAATTTCCTTGATTACCAAAATAATTTTTTTTCCTAGTTGGCTTCTTTACATAAGGATCCTGACAAGGTACACTTATTATATTTGGTTTTAAATTCACAAATTTTAAGTTCCTTTTCCTTTAGAATAGCATCCCCACATACATATCCACACAGACATTTTTCAGCTATTGACTTGTTAAAAAACTGAATCAGTTATCCTACAGGATGCCCTCCATTCTGTAGTTGTTAGATTGCTTCCTCATAGTATCATTTAATTTGTTCTACAATATTATCCCCCATATTTTTAGACTTGAGATTATATTTCAAGATCTGATTAAATTCAAATTCACTTTTTTTTTTGGCAATCACATTTGGTAGGTGTTGTTATATAGTTCCTATTTCATCATATCAGGGGATATACTTTTGATAATGCTAAGATTGGACAAACAGTCCAGATAGTGATGGTCTAATCCATTGTAATAGTTCCCATCTACCTTGCACTGTTTTATCATCCATTGACGAACACAGCCTGATTCAGTCATTTCATTAGGGTTTACAAAAAGGTAATTTTCAAATTCTATCATTCTTTGTGCATTTATTCTCTATAAAACATTTTATAGAGAATAGTTTTATAGAAAATAACTTTCTTCTGGGACCAGCAGTTGGCGTAACGGCTATGTAGCTGGATTACCATGTAGTCGACCACGGTTCGAGTCCTGGACCCAGAGGTTTAAACTCACACCAGGTGCATGTAAGTGCGTGCCCAAGATCCTGAGAGGAGAATGAAGGAGAAGGGATTGTGGCATGGTCATCCCCCCTTGGGGGTGATTTCTTGCTTCCTGTTTCTCTGTCTCTCTCTGTCTGTCTGGCGAGTGCACATGCTCTATAGCAAAAAGCCTCTCCAAATGAATAAATAGATACATAAATAAACAAATAAGAAAATAACTTTCTTTCACATACAACTATTAGATTACTAAGAAAATATAATTCATACCATATAGGCAGAGTAAATACTTAATTCTCTTTATTATCAGTTTAGAGATAAATAAGTTGTTGTCTTAGGAACTTCTACTGGCATCTAGTGATTTTATTTCTCTTTCTCTCCCTCTCTCTCTCTGCACACATATACACACATACACACCACTCTAGTATATTATGAACTAATGAATTTAATCTAATGGATCTAATGTTTCCATATGTTTTATCTAGGTGTACACACTTTTCTTTTTAATGCTCAATTGAATGTTTGTGGGTCCTTCAGATTTTTTTTCTTTTTTTAAGTTTATTTCTCTCATGAGCGTCAGAGACGAGACAGCATCCCCCTACAAGGTCTTGACATTGCACTCCACCCCCCCATTTCAGCCAGACTTGGTTCATGGACACATGCCTGCCCACCATGTTTAGGGAGGTCTCTGAACCTGAAACCTTCTCATGTGGGTCAGCTTTGCAGAACATTGCTGCATACCATCTGTCCTCTGGGTGATGTCTGTTGATGTCACCAAAATAGTGAAAATTTCCTTATTTTCTAGTGCAACAACTTATACGGGGCCCAACTTGGACATTTCCTGACGCAGTCCTGGAGTTTCTACCAAGGACCTTAGTTCTTTTTAGTGAGGAATGGTTCTTAGAGACTATAGTTTGGATGCTAGAGATGCTTATTGATATTGAATTGTTATTGCTTCTAAGCCTTTTCAATGGTCAGAGTTAACTCATTATTTTTAAATTAAGCAAACATTTCTAGATTAGAAGGAAAACTTCTTGACTGTATTGAGGCTGCCAAGTGTTTGTTGAATGGTGTTTTACAAAAATTTTCCAAGTACTGCCTGACATTGTTTGCTTCCAGCAATAATAACAAAAGTCATTTTTCCCTTTACATAATATAATCTTTGTTCTTAAATTGAGATATTCTTGCATAAGATCTTTCCTCTAGCTATTTTCCATGTAATTACTGTAGCTCACTGCTAACTGACACAATCATTCTTAACATTTTGGCTTTCATTAAATTTGAAAGGGATCTTTTAATATGCTGTCATTACTTCAGTGAGACTGCTTAAAAATATGTATGTGTGTGCGTGTATATGTGTGTGTGTGTGTGTGTGTGTGTGTGTGTGTGTGTGTGTGTAATACATGTACGTATTCGGGAAAGTCATCACACATTTTTGCATAGAGAAGTATGTCATGACTTTCCCAATGACCTAATATTATTGTTTTTTGTCCATACTGACACAGTTAACTGTAGTCTAGTCTAACTGATCCAAACTACGAATCAGGAAAGAAGATATGATTCAATTCTATAAAATAGTGATCCAATATTCATTGGATTAACTTTTATTGGTGATCTGCTAGGAAGCTTAGACATAAGCAGAATAGATTACATGAGGTAAACACTGATTCTTTACCAGACTTAAGGATATTAATGTTAGTGGAATTTGAAACTTAAGATAGTCTTGATGTATGGGACACTTCTTTGTACGGTAAGCAAAAACCTATCAAAGGTCAATATGCTAGAGAGTAATCAGGTTGAAATGATATATTTGAATTAAGTATTCCTTAGAGTACTGAGGAAAATGAGGACTTTCTCTGTATATCCCAATATATTCCTAAGTTTAAGAAGTTAGGAATCTTAGCGAATGACACTGTTGGGGAGAAAATACTCGAATGAAATAACAAGTGTTCTGACCCAGAGGGGTATTTTTTAAATGTTCTCTTGGTTCTCAAGAGAACCAAGAATAAATCATCAGTACATCACAGATGGTTCCAATAAACTTCACCAAATGAAAGGGAAAAAAGAGAACTAATTATACCCAAAAGTTGGAATGGAAACTTTTTATAGATGGTCTCAGTTTGGAAATAGAATTAAGAAATGAGAAAACATTGGCTAGAACTCACACAGCTTTTTGTATAAGCCAGAGTTTGACTCTCATCAGAGTCTTCCAGTATTAGCAAATTTAGAGTTTGCGGTTCATTAGATTCATTTTTTTCCTAGTTGTGGAAAACATTATACATCCTCTTCGGAGATTAGGAATGGTGGGGGGAAGTAATAATAAATATGACGGAGCTTCAGAAAGTTCACAGAAAATGCATATTATGAAAAAAGTATGCATGGATTTCAAAAAAAATTGCACCAAATTAAACTCGTACTTCAGTTCCATTTTCCCACAGACTTTTTGAAGTTCTCACATAAGCAATAGACACTGGAGTCAGGGATAGAGGAAGAAAGAGAAAAGTGACAGGTTAAGTGAAACATCTTTGTAATGAGGTGATGAAATCAGATGTATAACAATTTACTGTAATTTACATAATGCCAAATGAGTAACATGCTAAATTGAAATTATAGACAAACTATTGCAGGCATATGAAGGAGGGAGAAAATAACCCAGAATGACATATGATTAGAAAAGACTTCAAGGAAGAGGTGACATTTGAACTAAACTTTGAAAGATGAGAGTCTTAGTGGTGAAAGCACAGGAGAAGGGCATTCCACTTGAGGGAATGGCATGCTCTAGGGAATGGGGGATGTGACAGGCAATGAAAAGGTAAGTTAGGGCCAGCTCCGAGGCCTGGTGGGTAAGGCAACCGGATCCCACGTTGCTGGCCACACAGTTGAGTTCTGGACTAAAACAGCTTGAGAAACACACCAGTCATGTGTGTATGCTTGTGCCTAAAATCCCCAAATAGGGGAGAGATGGAGGAGAAGGAATTATGGTGTGACCATTCCCATGAGAGTGATTTCTCTTTTCCATCTCTCTTTGTCCTTCTGCCTCTTTCTGATGAGTACAGTACCCTCTAGCAAAAAAAAAAAAAAAAAAAAAAAAAGAAAGAAAGAAAAGGAAAGAAAACGGGCTACTTTATGAAAATCCATTAATGTCTTACTAATGTAAGTCTAGATCTTAATTATATGTCCCTTAGGTTCATTCTCTAGGCCAGCAGTCTTTATTCTATCAATAATGAATGTTTTTCAACTGAAGTACTCTATCAATAATGAATGTTTTTCATCTTTGCATTTCAGAAAATATACCTCTCTACAACATTTTTAATAATACCCCATCTTATAACTCTTCCATGTGTTCCAACAGGCTGATGTTCATTTTTCTGATAAGAGAAATTGCTAATACTATAAATTGGCATTCCTTATGTTCTACGAAGAATCATGTCTATTTGGGTATATTAACATTTAATGTTACTATGAGTTACCCAGGGACTATGCAAATAATATCATTCAACGTAGAACAAAGTGAATAATCACACTGGTATCCTTGTTTGCTATTTCCTTTATATTTGTAAATTCGATATTGCAAAGTAGCCCATTTTCTTTTTTTTTAAAGAATAATTTTATTTAACTTTATTTATTTATTTGTTTGTTTGTTTGTTTATTTGTTTATTTATTTGTTTGTTTGTTTGTTTGTTTATTTTAATTTGACCAGAAAGGGACAGAATAAGAGAGAGAGAGAGAGAAAGCAAGCCACCAGGTCTGGGAATCAAACCATCGTCGGCCATATGAGAATATAGCACCCTTAACCACCATGCCACCTGCCGGTCCCAAGTAGCCCATTTTCTTTTTTTTTTTGGAGAGATTTTTGCTATAGGGCGCGTGCACTCGCCAGACAGACAGAGAGAGACATAGAGACAGAAAGTGAGAAATCACCCCCCCAGGGGGGATGGTCACGCCGCAATCCCTTCTCCTCCATTCTCCTCTCGGGATCTTGGGCACGCACGCACACGCACCCGGCGTGAGTTTTAAGCCACCGGGTCCGGTACGCGAACCGCGGTCGACTACGTGGGAATCCAGCGACATAGCCATTACGCTAACTGCTGGTTCCCCCAAGTAGCCCATTTTCTAAATTACAGGAAAAATATTGTATTCTTGAATCTGAATTTCATACAAATACTATCATCTTATAAAGAATAGTGCATTCTTTATTATTCAGAAAAATGTTGTTGCTACTAATTGGTAATAAAATACCTTGAAGTTTTATTTAAAGTTTGGATTAGTTTGGATTTGTTTTTGAGATGTTTGATTTTTCTTTTTTGGAGAAGTTTTTTTGTTTGTTTGTTTTTGTTTTTTTGTTTTTGGTTTTTTTTTTTTGCTATAGGGTGCGTGCACTCGCCAGAAAGACAGAGAGAGACAGAGAGATAGAAAGTGAGAAATCACCCCCCAGGGGGAATGGCCATGCCACAATCCCTTCTCCTCCATTCTCCTCTCGGGATCTGGGGCACACATGCACCTGGCGTGAGTTGAAGCCACTGGGTCCGGGACTCGAACCGCGGTTGGCTACATGAGAGTTCAGCGACATAGCCATTATTCTAACTGCTGGTCCCAAGATGTTTGATTTTTCTTATCTACTGAAATGTTGTTCTTTGTTTTAAAAAATATTATTGTAATTTTTTAAATTTGTAGATAATGGTCAATGTAAAAAGTTACATACATTCTTCAGGGATGTCATTTTTCTCCTGTCCTCAAAGAACATTACAGAAAAGCATTTTTTCAAGAATTTAGATATTCAAACTTTTTAAAAATTTTTGCAGGGGCCCGCAGGTGGTGTAGTGGTTAAGGATACTGGATTCCTACATGGGCAACCACGGTTTGAGTCCGGATCTGGAGGCTTGTATTCTCACTTTCCCTCTTTCTCTCTTTCTCCCTCTGGAGATAATAAAATAATTATTATTTTTTTAAAAAATAGATTTTGCACTAGAATCATAAAAACTAGTATTATCATCAATTGAAATGGTAAATGATATCTTTTTAAAAATTTAATCAGTTTATTTTTAAAATTTTTGTCATAGGGCACATGGTCTTGCAGGAGACAGACAGAGGTAAGGAAAGGCTCCCTGGGGAGACACGGGGATGACCAGGCTGCAAGCCCTTCTCCTCCATGCTCCTCTTGGGATATTGGGCAGGCATACAAACATGCCCTGCATAATTTTCAAGTCACTGGATCAGAGACTCCAGCTACAGTTGGTAATGTGAAAGTCCAGTTCCCCTAACACCACGCCACCTGCTGGCCCCCCATTTCTCTACCTGCTGGCCCTCCCAGAGTGATCCTTTGTGTTTTTTTGTTTTGTTTTGTTTTGTTTTGTTTTGTTTTGTTTTGTTTTGTTTTTAAGGGAGATTTTGCTATAGGGTGTGTGCATTCGACAGAGAGACAGAAAGCGAGAAATCACCTCCCAACAGTGATGGCCACGCCACAGTCCTTCTTCTCCATTCTCCTCTCAGGATTTTGGGCATGCACACACACACTCCGGGCTTGAGTTTGAAGCTGCCAAGTCTGGAACTTGAACCATGATCGACTACATGAGGGTCCAGTGACATAACTATTACCCCATCTGCTGGTCCCCAGAGTGATCTTTTAAAAGGATAAGTTAGGCTGTGTTCATTTCTTGCTTTAAACTTTCCAAAGGCATCTCGTCACCCTGAAAATAAAACCAAATTCTAACTTTGTTTTACAAAGCTGCGTAAGATGTGCCCCTGACCTTCTCTCTACTCTTGCCTTATTTTACACCTCTCACTACTTTAACCCTGCATTCCAACCACACTGACTTCATTTTCCTTCTAACTCACTAAGCTTGTTCTTACTTTGGAGACTTTACACAGCTAGTTCCCCTTGCCTGGAACACTTTGCCTCTTCATTTTAATCTAAAGTCAAGTAAATTAAATAATCACTTACATACTCTAAAATTTAGTAGTCACACTATATAAACTCTGTTGCCTATTTTATTGTTTTTGATTTTCACAATACTTCTTAGCATATGAAATTGTCTTTTATTGTTTATGTTCTGCCACCTCCCTACACTAGACACCTTCTGAAGGTGATGATTGCAGTGACTTTGTCATATTTACTGTGGTACTCCTGCATCTGGAATAGGCCAGGCACACCGAATATCCAGTGGGTATCAAATGAATGGTGTTTGAGTGGACTGTGACAACTGGTATCTGTATTTCCGCTGGCAGCATGGGAAGATAATTTTGAGACCACTAATATTATTTTTAATAGGATTAACAGAATTCTCTGTTTCTCTCTCATTTATGCTTTAGATACGAAGCCCCACAGATTGCCTTGCGTTGTGGGATTATGCTGAGAGAATGTATTCGCTATGAACCACTTGCCAAAATCATCCTCTTTTCTAACCAATTCAGAGATTTTTTTAAGTATGTGGAGTTATCAACATTTGATATTGCATCAGATGCCTTTGCAACTTTTAAGGTAATTTTCCCCCAAAATCAGCTATGTCATTTAGTTAAAGTCATTGACCTCTAAAGAGGCAATTTTATTTTAAAAAGCAAAATATATATACATATATATAATATATAGACCTTAGCATAGTCAACCATGTATGATATGGATCCTAAGTTAGAGGTATTAATAGAGTGCACCCTATAAGGCCAACCTGTGACAATGTGGAAAAAAAAATAACCTCAAAATATGTCATAGGTTTACAAGAAGTGAATTCCAATATATAGAGTTAAGTGACAAAAGGAACACATAATACTCTGTTTATAGCATACTGTCATTTATGTTCAAAATTTGTTAAAGCTTACATGAGGGATTTTTTAAAAGTTCATAAAAATGCATATTATGAAAAAACTGATGGAGTTCACAGTGTTTTTGCACCAAAATAAACTTGTAATATGTTTTATAAATATATATAAAATAAAAGATATATGAGAAAGAACAACAGTAGAACAGTGGTTACTTCCAGAAAAGAAACTGGGTAGTGGACGGAGATGGAGAATTAGATCTGTGAAAGTGAAGAACATCACATTATTTTGTTAGGGTCATTATTTTATTTTATTATTTATTTGTTTATTAGGGTTAAGTACATTTACACTGTTGTGCAAATCATAGCCAGAAACTTTTTATCTTGCAAAACTAAAGCTCTATGTCTGTTCCCATTAAACATCAACTCCCCATTGCCTTCTCTCCATCTGGGAAGAGCAACCAATCTGAGCAAACGTGGTGACCTTTAGACACATACAGAAATGCTGTTCTGTGAGCTGTCATTTTCATGGTGATAAATGCAATTTGCATGTGAATATACTAGTTAACAAAACTGCAGAGCAGTATTGGGTTAAAGTAAGCCACATGTATTTATCAAAATTTGCCCCAAAAGAACAGAGAAATTACATGTTGCTAGCTGTCCTCACATCTTCAGCCGATTAATATCCAAAAATAACTGACTTTCCATCCCATTTCCTCTTCCTTCATTTTCTGCCCTTTAAATGAAGAAACCTGGGACTGGTTTGGGGTCCCAGCTATCTCGGCAGAGGAGTTGGGCCCACCTAATCCTTTCTTTTCTATACTTGTATGCGTTTGTTTATTTTTATGTCTATTTTGAATCCACAGCCCTCCTACTCAGAAAAATGTGTTCTGCCGAGTGAGTCCTGGCAAAGTGGTGCCCAATGTGGGGTTGCCTGATAGAGATCTCTGATAGTCTGTGGCTTTTTAGAAGCCTCTGTCTGGCTTGATTGTTCTGTGTCCCCTGAGAGAACATTGAGAGTGATCCTACTCTTTGACAGAGCCAGGGCTGGCCCCATATCTCATTTCCTAAGGGCCCTAGCAGCCTCCCATCTAAATCTGGAATCTACATTCACTGGCTCAATGCCTTCCTCTCCAGCATCTAGGACATGTCGCAGGGACCTGCATGGGTACTAGTATCATGCTTTTGGTTCTCTGTTAGAATATTCCCTTGATTGTTTTGGATATTGACAGTCACATGTCATATGTCCTGGTCTGTTGTGATTGAAACAATTACCCTTTGATTTCTTTTGCATAACTTCCTTTAATGTAGCTGCTAAAGCCATGTGCTGAATTTGTGGTTCCGCAATGTTCTGACAAAGTCTAAAGAAATTAGCAACTGTCCCTTTTTGTGTGTGTGTGGAGTAATAGCGGTTTTCCATCCTCTAGCAATTATTCTACTTTCTGTTTCTGTGCATGCTACCATCAAAAAGATATTCAGAAATCATCAGAAAATAGTAGAGTTAAATTATAAACAAAAATACCAGAACTTATACATCCAATGAGTAGTGTTATCTTCAAGCTTTATATTTTAGAAAGCCATTTACTAATTCTTATGATCCTATCATTATTTAATATGCTTTGAAATGGGTATTAATGTGACATGTTCATTTTTCAATAATGGCAAATTTTTATCCTTTGAGAGCAAATAAAAGTTTTGGAAACAAAAAGTCATTAGTGAACAAAGTATCAAGTTAGCTAGAATTATTTTTGGTTTTGGTAATAATAATAATTAAAATGATAAAAAAATTTTCCAGATGACCAAAATAGAGTCTGGTTTTCTTCAGTGTGTACCAAATTAGTTCTGAAGGCACTTTTAGAAGAGGAATTCCAAAAACATAAGTTGATGATGTAACAACATAATAGAAAAAAATACATTTTCAGGTTGAATATAAAATAGATAAGACTCATTTAAATGTATATATTCAGATTCACTTCTTTAAAGCATTTCAGCAATTTAGTCATTTCATTTACATAATTCCAAGTTCACTTCTACTTTTTTCAGGTTATAAATTATACTTTAAAAAATAATTTTTACTTAATTATAACTCATGTATGACTTTATTTTTTATACTGAAATACATATTTAAACAGTATTTAAATAACTCACAGACTAATATTAATATATACCTGCTTTTATTACTTTATGGACAGAGTTTGAAAGTTGCCTCTAACTCTAATGATAATTCTTTTTAGTAGCTCCCAGAGATAGAAAAAGGGACAGCACTGGTTTTCAGTGCTGGAAACATACTGCCTGCACACTTGAGATTTACAGTGTGTTGTTCTAAGAAGGTACCTGAAACTTGTTAAAGGGTCCATTAACTCATGTAGTCACAGGAAGTGTAAGAGTGTCAGGGAGCAGAGAGAGTCAATAAAGGGTCAGACATTTGAGTGGAGCAGGAGGACAGGGAACCTAAGGAGAAGACGATATACTGGCAAAGGGAAAGGGGAAGAGAATGGTTCATGTGCAGACCAGCTCTGCAGTCCAGGCAGTGAGAGGGACTTGCTATGATGGAGAAGATGAGAAGGGAGCAGTGGTGAGTAGGCTCCATCTTAAAGCAGCCTGGTTAAAGGAAGGCAAGTCTGGGAAGATCTTTAAGGCAATCAAGACATCCCTGGATATATAAGAGATGAAGAAAATGGAATAGACAAGAATGCCTGTTAGAAAAAAATGCTGTTTGAGGATGAGAGGAATATTTGGAAGCCCATGTGGATTAGATGGAGGGTGGATCCCAAGCATACTTAAGCAATAGCTGGTTGTTACAACTGCCTGTGAGGAGGGTGAGTCTAGGTAACTGTGGCCCTTTTCTGTCACAGAGTGCGCAGGTTTGGGATTAGTAGAGGAAGCCAGCTGCCATGCCATCATTTCCCGAAAGTGTCAAGCGAAGCTGCAGTAAACCTGGACCACATCTAGCATCTGGGTTGAGGGGTAGCAGTCTGCTCACGTGTTCTACCTGTCTCCAGCCACACAGTCAGTCTGCTCCCTGAATTTACTCTGCGGACAGGAAGGTGGAGAGAAAGAGAAGGGGCATTAAAGAGAAGAGGAAAATGAAGGAGCTAAATACATGGAGTAAGGAAAAAGAAAGCTTAGGCTAGACAGTGGCACAGTGGCTGTGAAGCTGAGCCACACGAGCAGGTTCTCAGTTCAGGTTTGGTGACTTCCCTGAGTGCCTATGATCCAGGGCTAGAAGAGACCCGGAGTGAATCAAGATCCTGTTTGGGATGCTATCTTTTTGTTTCCCTCCCCTCTCTTTTGTCTTGCTCTCACAGAAGAAAGAAATAGATAAAAATTTTATTTAAACTTAAAAAAAAAAAATCTCACAAGAACAGCGAAGAGTGAAGAAAGAAGAGAAAAAGGGAGGAAAGGCCTGAGAACAAACTCTACAGAAGAGTTTGGGTGCAAGAATAGGGGCAAGACAGCAAGCATGAGTGTGTGCTTGGAGTGCTGTCTAGAGGCAGGAGCCTTGTCCATTTCACACACAACTCAACCTTACCCAGTAGCTGCACAGAGAAACTGCCAGAAAGAGTAAAGCTAGAGCACAAGGTGAGATAGGCCTCACTTGCCTCATATGTGAAGAATAGCATTTAATACAAAGGGTGGTTCCATTTCTTTCTAGCACAGTATCTGTGCCTAAACAACTAAGGAGGTGTTTTCTAATAATAGACACTGGAGTCCCATTTTTTATTTCCTTTTCTATCAGATGGCTCTTTGCTGTCATGGAAACAAGCTAGTTCCTTTTTTAAAAAATCATAAGTAACACTTCACATAATTACAAACATAGAGCAAGTTCTAATGGAGGGGGGAAGCAATTACTTTATGTATTTTTTAAAATAAAGTTTGAAAGTAAATTTCCTTGAAGATTTTTTCAACACTTAATAGAGTAAAATGTTCTCTTTTAAAAAAGTATTTATTTATTTATCCACTCATTTATTTTTTAATTTTACCAGAGAGAGAGATTGAGAGAGAGAGGAAAAGCAAGCAACCAGGTCCAGGACTCAAACTGTGGTCAGCTATGTGGGAGTGTCCAGTGCCTTAACCACCATGCCAAACTGCTGGTCCCAAGTATAAAATGTTCTTGATAAAAATTTGTGATCCAATATTCAACCCTGATCATTTTCTTTTTAAAATTATTTTGTTTTACTTTATTTATCCATATATTTATTTATTTTAATTTGACCAGAGAGGGACAGAGTGAGAAAGAGAAAGAGAGAGAGAGAAAGAGAGAGAGAGACTGACTGACTGAGAAAGCAAATTGCCAGGTCCAGGACTTGAACTGCAGTTGGCCATGTGTGAGTCCAGCACCCTTAACCACCACGCCACCTGCCAGTCCCTAACCCTGTATAATTTTTCAAGAATAACATTGTATCACAAAAATAAATCACTTGGATTTTGTATTTCAGTTTATATTCCATTGAACTTAAGTCAATTCCTAGAAAATCTAAACAACATAAAGTTTTTTAGTATGCTAACTGTATTGGAAACAGGAATTTTCTAAATTTTACTGGAATACTTATGGCTAATATAATGTAACAATGACCAGAAGTCACTTTTTTTTTTTTTTTAAGTAGTGGATTCGAAGAGTTTTGTTTGGTTGATTGGTTTGGTTTTATTTTGCCTTTGGCTTTTGGTTTCTTAACATCTTATATTTAACTTTTTTGTTTTCACTATTAATTTTAATCATTGAGGTTAACATATTAGTTCATCTGTATGCCATGTTATTTTCTACAAATAGTCCTTTCCTGGAAAAGATTCTGTACAGCCATAATCTCTTTTATCCCATTCTCTAAATATCTACTTAATGGAAGTGGTTTGAATTCCATCTCTCTGCCACTTGACTAGCTGTGTTTCCTGGAGCAAGTTAACTTTTGAGTTTTATTTTTCTTACCTAAGAAATGAAGAAAATGATACCTGATTTGCAGAGTTGTGAAGATTACAAGTAACATTTGTAAAGTGCTCAGGTCACTCTCTGGCACATAGTAAACTCTCAACGAATGGTAGTTGTCACTGGTTCATCATTCTCATGTCCCTGCAGTTGAGTTTCTGTTACTTCACACCTCACAAGCAGAATTCACTAGTAATATCAATATCAGATTGTTTTTAGCAAAATACTTAGACTAGAAAGCTTAATCATGTCATAAAAAATAGGAGGTCAGATGAAAAACTACAAATCATTTTAATTTTAAATTATTTTGGTTTTGGGGACCAGCCGATAGCATAATGGTTACATCACTGAACTCCATGTGGTCAACCGCAGTTAGAGTCCCGGACCTGGTGGCTTAAAATTCACACTGGGTGCTTGTGTGTGCATGCCCAAAATCTGGAGAGGAGAATGAAGGAGAAGAGATTGAGGCGTGGCCATCCCCACCGGGGATGATTTTTCACTTTCTGTCTCCCTCTGTCTTTCCAGAAAGCCCACATGCCCTATAACAAAACTCTCTCTCTAAAAAAAAAAAATAAAAAAAATAAAAATAAATAAAAAAAAAATTATTTTGTTTTGAATTTATTTTCCTTTGCAATGTTCTGCTTTTTTCTTTTTTTTTTTTTTTAATAAGATCTTAATTAGTTTTGTTTTTTTTTTTTTCCCACTCACTTAATGTTTTATATTCAAGCAGCAATTATATTTGTCTGGGCATTATGAGTATGTAAGCATGTGTGTATGTATACATGGTATAATTCTTCCAGTTTTATGCACACATTTAGTATATACAAATATTTGAGGGTATTTCCATGTATATATCTTCCATGGGTGTATCACTTATTGGCTATATCCGCCATACATGTATGTTAGAGGAATTGTCCCCTACCATATTATAGTTTCTGATTATTGGAATTTTAGATTATTTCAAGTTTTTTTTTTTTTTTGAGAGGTTTTGATATATGGTGCATGTGCTCGCCAGAAAGATAGAGAGAGACAGAGAGACAGAAAGTGAGAAATCACCCCCCCCAGGGGGGATGGCCACACTGCAATCCCTTCTCCTCCATTCTCCTCTTGGGATCTTGGGCACACATACACATGTGCCCAGCATGAGTTTAAGCCACCAGTCTGGGACTCGAACTGAGATGGACTATATGGGAGTCCAGTGACATAGCCATTACGCCAACTGCTGGTCCCGGTTATTTCAAGTTTTTCCCTCCCCTTTGGATTGAAAGTTCTGGTTCTAACAGAACTCCCTCCTGATTCTTTTTTTTTTTTTCGCCAGAGTTTGGGGGATAACATGGCCTGTCCAGGCAGCACTACTCTGCAGAGTATTCTCCCTCTTGCTGCTGTCACTGCATGTGCTGGGTCCAAAGCCGTGGGAGAGCCCAGTCCTCACTTTCAAGGCTGACAACTATTGTAACAGATAGAGATATTCTGCAAGTGCAGCATCTGTGTTGTCTGCTGCAGTCCATAATGAGACCCCCTTCTACCTGGGGTCAGCTCAGAAAATCCCTGCTACTGCTCAGGAGGTTCCTATGAGATGAGGGAAGAAGGACCTGAAGACAAAACATACCAGATATCCTCTTAGAAAACAATTGGTTAGAGGGCAGACCATAGCACAGCATTAAAACTTAACACTTTGTGAGGCAGTCCTTCATGATTCAATGCTAGAGACCTCCCTGAATACGCTGGGCATGCACACATCCACGATCCAGGGTGGGCTGAAGCTGGGGGTGGATCTCAGCATCACTCTCTTGCTGGCTGCTGTCTCTCTTTCTCTCTCTCTGTCACTTCTCTGTCTCTCTCTCTCTGTATCTCTCTCACTCACTCACTCAGTGAAGAAATAGACTTTTTTTAAAAATCAAAAATATTAGGGAACCCGTAAGATATTATAGAACTGTATGGTGTGGACCCCTCTGAGAGGTCCCCTGATATAGGAACTAGTTTGAATACAGGTCTCAGACATGCTGGAAATGACACCCCTGTACAAGATATTCCTATCGTAAAACTGGTTCTAGAACAATGTTGAATGCTCTGTACCACTGGGGAAAAAAAGGTCTGTGTTTCCACTGATGGGCCCTGTTTTCAATCAAGTTATGTGATGATACGTAATCGGAAGCTAAGAACCAGCTTCATTGTCTTTGAACTTGGAAATAGTAGTGTACAATGGTTTAAACATTTCACTTTTTCTTTCATTAAATTAGAAATAAGTGGGTTTTAACAGTGCTGCTGCCTGCCTTTTCTCTACAGATGTGTTATGTATCTTCTTTATACTTTTAGGAAGTTTTAATTAAATATGTATTAAGGTATAAGAGTTTATTTTGGAAAACTTAAAAATTCTTGTTAATATTTTTAATTAAATTCTGCATGGGACCTAGGTGGGGTATTTAGTCTCTAAGCGTATAAAAGGGATTAGGTAAGGCTTGTTTTCTTTCAACATTAAGGTGATTTAAAGATATAATTAGGCGTGTGGAAAAAAATGTTCTTTCATGTTTTTGTTCAGTTTTCTGTAAGTTTTTCCTGCAATAAGATAGGGCTGCTTGTCTTCAACTTTGAAAGGATGCATTGTGTTTCTAAGTAAATTGCACAGTACATTATAGCCAATGAACCCGAAAACAGAATGACCCTGATTGACAATGTTGAATGTCGCTCCTGTGTTTTACAGTTTCTGAGGTGCTTCCACTTTCACAAAGATTAAGAAAAAACAGAAAAGTTTAGGTCCTGGAAAAATCCACCTTTAGGTCTCTTCTCTTTAAAAGGATTATCAGCTGAGTGGTGACTCAGCAGTAAAACATAATCTCACATGAGAAGGTTCCTGATTCTAATTTGGAGACCTTCCTGAATATACCAGGCACAGGCATGCTAATGATACCAGGCTGGCTGAGGATGGGGATGGATTGTGGCATCAAGACTGTCAGAGTGTTGTCTCTCTCTCTCTTTCACTTTCTCATAGAATGAATGAAGGAATGGATGAAATAATAGAAAAGAATTCACTGTTAGTGACATTTAGAAAAGATCATTTTAAACTTTATCTGAATATTAGTTTTATCCTAATCACAACGTAGATAGAGTTCATGACTTGAAGAAATATTCCGTAAACTTATCTCTTCAGTGCCATTTGTTTCACAAGTTAAATGATTTATATGATAAATATAACAATGACATGAATTTTAAACACTTGGTTTAACACTGTTTTTAAAAAAACACAAAACAAACCTGTATTTCATGTCTTTAAGAATGGAAATAATTTTGTAGTGTAAGTGAAAATGTTTTGCAGTGTAAATGAAAATGAAAAGTGAATGGTATATAAAATCAGAAGAAAAAGGGATATTTGTAAATTTATTAACTATAAAAATTTTGTTTCACTTGATTGGTCTTTTTCTAGGATTTATTAACCAGACATAAAGTGTTGGTAGCAGACTTCTTAGAACAAAATTATGACACTGTAAGTAGAAATCATTTTTAAGATTTTACCCTATTTTTTCTTCCTCCCTTTCCTTCCATCTTATATCTATGAGCAGTCACTCCAATTTATCTATAAGAGAAATCAGCTATATTCATCCATACTTTTGATATATGTATTTACCTGAACACCAGATTATTAGGAAACTCTATAGAAAATTGAAGATGATAGGCGCTCAGGGCTTTCTTTATCATGTCTCCTCCTATTGTGAACTACACTCCACAAAACAATTAACATTTGTATGCTGTGAGTTTCAGTTAATGATACTCCTCTTGCCCTTAAGAGGCAGTAGATAATCCCAAATGAAAGAGCACCCCACCCTAACCACTAAAATAAATCATTTTATGTGGTTGATACTTAGTTTTGCTTACTGAAGGTATACCAAAAAACATCTTTCTTCCAACTTCATGCTTTAAGGGTGAACCTATCCATCCTTTTGAGATTGGACTGAAACATTACTCTTTTAGGAAGTTTCCCCTAATACCATCCCTCCTCAAAAATACTCTCTCATTTTTCACATTGTATTATTATGGTGTATCTGTATCTTTCTGGCTGACCCTTGAGCTCCCTCAAAGGCAAGAAGCCTATCTGAAGAAAATAGGGTTCAGAGTATTGTATAGAAGGTAGGGTCTATGTGCTTACTCAGCTTTAAGACCCAGTTCTGCCTCCCTACCAATTGTGTGATTATGGTAAAATTACTGCACCTAAAGCAAAATGAAAATGGTAATAATGCCTACCTCATAGGATTGCTGAAGAAATTGAGCAAGATTAAAAGTTTTTACTACAGTACCATAGTAACCACTCAGTCTTAGTTTTTATCAGTATTTCTGTATCCTAACACTTAACTCAATGCCTTAGGCTGTTCTTTGCCCCCATTCCTGACACTATATAAGTTACCACAAAAATTAGGAAGAAATAGGTACTTCACCAGATGCCTAAAAATTAGTGCAGAGACACAAGAAATATGAGAAAACAAGGAACTATCTCTCCCCCAAAGGAACATAATAACTTCTTACCAACAATGGATAAAATACAAGAAATCACAGAAAATCTGAAAAAGAATTGAGAATATCAGTCATAGCAAAACTCTGAGCTTCAAGAGAAAAGAGTCAGTTCCAGAAGATAAGAAAACCATTCCATGACATGAAGGAGGAATTCCATAAAGAGAAAGAGATTCCTAAAAAAAGAATCAAACAAAACTCCTGAAGAATACAATACAGGAAATAAAAATTTCCTATAAACTTACTAACAGCAGATTAGACTACATAGAAGTAAGAATCTCTGGATTTGAAGACAAAAATTTATTTAGTCCAAGCCACTAAGAATGAAAAAATAACCAAAAAGAAAAAAGAAAGAAAGACAACATACGGGGAATTCTTGACATTATAAGTTGACTGAACAGCCTCATGTATTCCAGAAGGTGAAGAGGTGGGTAAAGGCATAGAAAATCTCTTTCATGAGATACTATCTGAAAACTTTCTAAATCTAGAGAGTCATATAGATATCCACATTCAGAAAATAGAACACCAAATAGATTTGGCATAAGGAGGACCTCTTCAAAGCACATCATAGCCAAATTGGTAAAACTCAAAGACAAAGGCAGTATTCTAACAATGGCAAGAGAGAAATGTCTAGTTACTTACAAAGGTTATACTCTCAGACTAATCTCAGACCTCTCACCTTAAACAATGCAGGCAAGGAAAGAATGGGAAGACATATTTAAAACTCTGAAAGAAAAGGAAATTCCAACTAAGGATACTATGCCCAGCAATATTATCCTGCAAGTGCGAAGAAAAAAATAAATAATTCTCAGATAAACAAAATGTGAACTTGCCAACACTACACCAGCTCTTCAGGAAATATTTAATGGAATACTAAACCAGGAACATTAAAGAATGACAAATAGAAATCAGAGAACCTAAAACGACTAAGAAAGTGACTAACAAAATGGTTTTGTAAGTTTTCAAATATCAAGAATAATGTTGAATATTAATGAATTAACTTCTCCTATTAAAAGATACAGATTGGCTAAATGGATTAAAAACAAACAAATGAACAAAACAAAACAAAACAAAAAACAGGAGCTCTCTATATGCTCCTTACAAGAAAAACAACCCACTAATAAAGACATACATAAACTGAAAATGAAGGGCTGGAAAAAGTAATTTCATACAGAAACCTAAGAATGACTGGAGTCATGATAACTGACATCAGAACAATATAGACTTTGAGACAGCTGTAAAAAGAGACAAAGAAGGACAGTATGTAGTACTATAAGTATTGATTCACCAAGAAGTTATATCAACTATAAATACTAACACACCCAGCACCTGGACGCACAGATAAGTAAAAGAAAGACTGCTAGATCTAAAGGAAAAGATAGACTGCTCACACTACTTAGGGATTTCAGCATCCCACTGTCACCACTGGACAGATCATCTACACAAAAAATAAACAGACACATGAGCTAAATGAACTAAATGGACCTGACAGACATTTATAGAACATTTCACTTAACAACCACAAAATATACGTTTTTCTCAGTCCTGCATGTAACATTTTTGAAGATTGATCACATCATAGGGCACAAAACAAGCTTTTAGAAATTTAAATATACAGAAACTGTGTCCAGCATCTTGTTTGACTACAATAGAATTAAACTTAAAATCAATAGTAGAAAGAGCCTTTTAAAATACACAAAACCATGGACACTAAATAATCTATTTCTGAGCTTCTTCAAAACTACTGAAAAAAATTAAGACAAATCAAAAGATTTATTGAAAACAATAATAACAAAGACAAAACTCTCCATGATCTTTGGGACACAGCAAAAGTAGTTATAGCAATTAGCACTCACAAGAAAAAAATAGATAGGTGGTAAATAAATTAGCACTCACAAGAAAAAATAGATAGGTGGTAAATAAATAGCCTAAAGATGCATCTCAAGGAACCAAATTAACCCCTGAAGATATCAGAAAACAAGAAATAATAAAGATTAGAGCAGAAATAAATGAAATAGAGAAAAAAAGAACTATACAGAAAACAAATCCATGAAACAAAAAGATGGTTATTTGAGAGAATGAATACAATTGACAAACCATTAGCTAGACTAACCAAAAATAATAGAGATGAACCAGATAAATAAAATCTGTAACAAAATAGCCAATATTACAGCATATATAACAGAAATACAAAAGATAATGAGAGAATACTGAATGACTATACACAAATAAACACACAAACAAACAAAAAAACTAGATAAAATGGATACATTTATGGACACAAAATTTACCTAGATTGAACCAGGAAAATATAGAAAGTCTGAATGGACCAATAACAAGCAATGAGGTTGAATCTGTAATCTTCCAACAAAGAAATAATCTTCCAACAGAGAAAACCAGTGACTTCACTTCTGAATTCTATAAAACTTTTAAAGAAGAATAAAGTGGGAGACATCTCACTACCTGACCTCAAAATGTATTACAAAGTTGTGATAATCAAAATATTATGATACTGGCACAAAAACAGACAGAATAGAGAATCCAGAAATAAACCCCAAAACATACAGCCAATTAATTTTTGACCAAGGACACAAGACAATCCAGTAAAGAAAGTCTTTACAGGAAATGGTACAGGAAAAACTGGATATCCACCTGCAGACAAATGAAATTGGACTCCTATCTCTCACCATTAACAACACTCCACTCAAACTGAATCAAAGTTCTAAATGTAAAACCTACTGGTGGAAAACACAGGAGAAACACTTGAAGATGGTGGAGTAGACAAAGATTTCTTAAATGAGACTCCTAAAACACAGGTAACAATTCCAAAAATAGTGAGATTACATCAAGCTAAAAATCTTCTGCACAGCAAAGGGAACAATAATTAAAATGAACAGACAGCCCACAGAATGGGAGAAAATATTTGCAAAATATGCTTCAGATAAGGGACTATAACTAGAATATATAGAGAATTCAAGCAGCTCACCCACAGGAAAAGGAACAATCCAATTTAAAAATAGGCAAATAAATTGAACAGACGACTCTCTAAGGAAGACATACCAATGGCCAAAAAACATATATAAAAAAAAAAAGCTCAGCATCTCTTATCATAAGAGAAATGCAAATCAAAATCACAATGAGATATCATTTAACCCTAGGCGGAATAGCTAAGATTTAGAAAATAAAGAATGGTAAGTGCTGGCAAGGCTGTGGTGAAAAGAGACCCTACTACACTGTTGGTAGGAATGTAAATTAGTACAGCCATTGTGTCAAACAGTATGGAGTTTCCTCAAAAACATATGAATAGGAGTCCCATTGACCCAGTAATATTGCTTCTTGGTATATACCCAAAAGATAGGAAAACAGTCAGAAAAATACTTGCACCTCCATGTTTATTGCAGCATTATTCACAATTGCTAAGAATAGAATCAGCCTAAATGACCAAGAACTGATGACTGAATTGAAAACTGCATATATACTAGGTAAAGCTACTCAGCCATAAAGAACAATGAGACTCTATCATTTAATACAAAAATGGATGAATATATAAAATTTAATGATAATCGAAACAAGCTAGACTATGAAAGAAAAACGTTGTATATCCTCACTCAATATATAAAGAATGTCTGCACTCTATGGTAGAAATTGAAAGATACGAAGATAGAATAGTAGGGAGGGCAAGTGTAGATACCCGAGACTGTAGAGGAAATGGGTGGATAGTAGGGGATGGGAGAGAGGGGCTCAGAAAAGAAACATTTAACAGACACAAGAATGTAAAGTTCTCTGTTGGAATGATATATAGGGTAATATCTTTGATTAGATTGTCATACACTATATGCATGCTTTGAAAGACCATATTGTAAAGATGTACAATGATTAAATATAAATAAGAAATCATTAAAAAAGAAGTAGAATAATAAATTATTTTAAAAATACTTACAAGAGATCAAGATAAGGACTAAGAACTGATGATTGAATTTGGCAGAACATGATCCTTTCCTTTAAGGAACTAACAGCACAGTGTGGGTAAGAAAATAAGGAAACAAGTGAATGCTATACCATCACATTAGCTTATATGGATTGAAGATGGTACAAGGAGATCTTGGGGAGTAGATATGCTTTTGCATTTTGGTAGCTAGGAAGAAGGGATAAAACCAGGATTATAATTTTTTTCCTAAAAAAGATATACATTTTTAAATAAATGTAAAATGAAATGAGAATAATTTTTATTGCCAGAGGCATCCCAAAACTTCAGGACTAAAAGAAAATGGCATACTACTGCATTTAAGAAATGAATTATTGTGCCAGCAGATGGCATAGTGGGTACATTGCTGGACTCCTATATGACTGACCTTAGTTCTAGACCCAGACATGTTGGTTGACTATCATACTGTGTGTGTGTGTGCATGCATGCCCAAGTACCGAGGGAGAGAATGGAGGAGAAAGAATTGTGGCATGGTCATCCCCCCCAGGGGGTGATTGCTCATTTTCCCTCTCACTATCTCTGTCTCTGTCTTTCTCTGGCAAGCACATATGACCTATGACAAAAGCCTCTAAAATAATTATCATTATATAGTTTGGTTGGCTAGAGTTTGGAAGAAGAGAGCAAGCAAGCCTTTTAAATTCTAATATTTATTTTCTTTTTATTAGATTTTTGAAGACTATGAGAAATTGCTTCAATCTGAGAATTATGTGACTAAGAGACAATCTTTAAAGGTAATATCATGTTCCTTTAAGTTAGAGTCCCCATAAGTTGATATCTCACTAGCAAATGGACAAGTTTGTGGTGGACAAGTAATATATAGAGAAATTAAAGTATCCCCTTTTTTATCTAATTTTTGAAGTATGTTTTATGTTGTGGCTGCATTTCATAGCAAAATAATGTAAGCATCTTTCTGGAAATACTTTTTGCAAGTAACAATAGAAATAATAAATATATGGCAAAGTAGAATTTAGACTCTATTAAGAAAGAAAACTAAACCAAATGTATACTAACCTAAATAGAGCCATATTTATTTCCTGGGAGATGAAAAGAAATTACTCTTAGAGTGAAATGACAATAGGAATTACTGTCTGTAAGGAATACTCAGTGAGGCTCCTGTAATTTTCTTTTGGTGTATCTTGAAACAGAATAGTCAGAAAGAAATTATTTCATGTCAGCTAGATTAATGAGGGAGCAGTAATCTTTTGCAGAAAAGAGGAGAGGAGGAGCTGGTAGGTGGCATAGGGGTTAATGCACTTGACTTCTACGTGGTCCACCTCCGAGTCCCAGATGGGGCAGCTTAAAACTCACACCCATATGCGCACATTCTCAAATTTCCAGAAGAGAATCAAAAAGGGATTGAGGCATGGCCATCCTCTCTGGGGGGAGGGGGGGTGATTACTTGCTTTCTGTCTCTCTCTCTCTGTCTCTCAGCAAGTGCATGTGCCCTATAGCACTCCTCCCCCCCCCAAAAAAAATAAACAAAAACAAAAACAAGGAGGAGAGGAAAAGATAACAATGTCATACAAAATATCTAAGTTGTAAGCATAGTAGTTCTTCATATATTTATTTTTTAGTATTCTATTTTTAGTATTCCATTTTGAGTAGTAATTGTTTTTACTATGAAATGTTCTTTATAGAGTTTAAGTGTTATGGATTTCTGTTTTATGGAAAGCATTGATCTCCCAAATTTGTAATGTATTTTCCATATATATATATATATATATATATAAATAAAATTGCCAACTCCCGTTCCCTGAGTAGCATAGTTAGTGTTTTACTGCAGGTCATTTAAAATACCTCCACCATTTAACAAGCCATGTTTGAATTATGTTTAAATACAGATTCTGAAATATGAAACATGACTATTCCCTAATAATTAAAAAATAATGTTTAAACAAATAAATAACAGGTATGTAAGAATACTACGTGATCAAATACACAAAACTTTCCTTTATGAAAAGCTACCAGGATTACAGTGAAACAGAACCTGCAAAGATTAAAAGATGATGTATCTAGCTGGCCCAGAAAATAAAGTTAGCTCTTAATTATCTGTAAATAGCTTAGTTGGATGAATTATTGAGAAAGATTGCACAAGGGAGATAACAAGACCTTCCAGTCAACGAATATGGAAGTGTAGCTGCTCTTATTCCAGACACATGGTGACAGCCAAGAAAAGTGCTATGGGCCTCACATTCTGGTGGGGGAGAACAGACAATAGATAAATAAATGTATAACATTCAGGTAGTTTTAAGTACTAAAAAGAAAAGCAGTATAAGAGAGTAGAAAGCTATGATGGGGGTGGGGGCGTTACAGGTTTGTGTCTGTGCCGTGGTAGCTAGAGTGTCAGCAAGACTGCCAAGATAAGATGACCTTTGTGTAGAGGCCTAAATTTGTAAAAAATTGAAATGATTCTGAATAAGTGTGTTACGTGTCTGTAAAAACAAATGACGCTATTTGAGATTGTGACCCTTATGAAATATCTGTGGAAAAGACAGAGAACGCAACAGAGCAAAGCCACATCTGTTCGTGAGTGGCCTGCTCTCCCTCAGTGGGAAGGTACCAAATAGTCATTTGGTCAAGGGGATATTGGGAGGGCTCCTGAGGGGGTGGACACAGGTAGAGCTGCATCTCTGCTCTTCAGATCTCACTCAGATATTTGGAAGGATGTTTTGCACACATAAGATTGACTGTTTTTGACCCCACTGCAGTAGCGTGTGCTGCTAGGATCCTTTGCAGGCCGGGACCACATTGGGGCCTGAGTTCAGTTCTCTAAAACTGAAGAGTTTCAGCTGAGACAGGAGGATGGTGAGCTCGAAGCCTGCCTAAGCAGGCTGCCTAGCACCCTGTCTAAAGAAAAGCTGGGTGTGGTGATACCTGCCTGTAGTCCCAGCTGAGGCCCTGTCTTGAAAACAAAACAAAACAAAACAAAACAAAACAAAACCAACTAATTGACCTTTTTCAGTCAAGCAATTTGTATGATATTCCAACTTTCTAAATGTCAGCTGCATTTTATTTATTTATTTATTTATTTATTTATTTATTTATTTATTTCTTCCTTCCTTCCTTCCTTCCTTCCTTCCTCCCTTCCTTCCTTCTTCCCTTCTTTCCTTCCATGATGGAATGCGAAGACAGACAGTACCCAAACAGGGTCCTGATATTCCTCTCTGTTTCAGCCAGTTCTTGAATATGAGCATGCCTGTACCCAGAGTACTCAGGGAGGTCTCCAGATGCAAACCTGGAACCTTCTCACGTTAGTCAACCTCAAAGAACACTGCATTTTACCACTGCACCACCATCTGGCCTCCTACATTTGTGTTATCTTTGCATTTCGGGACGATGATATTCATAGGACTGTGTGTGTTTTTCTAAATATTAATAAACAATTTAAAGCTAAGGCAATGTATTAAATCTATTTTGTACCACATTTTGGTAAATGTACCTTTTCTTTGACTTTGCATTAGTCATGACCTGCTATCCCCTGTATTTGTACCCTTGCTGCTCCAACTTTACCCATTAATAGAGAGCCCAATTTTCAGCTACTCATTCAACACTCTTTATCGCATTTCACCTTGTGTAAAAACCCGTCCAAGGTGATCCGTCAAAACAACCCACAGGGGCTCTGCCCTCTGTGCTGAGCTTGTGATGAGATGAGCTATGTGTGAACTGACCTCCAGGCAAGAGCAGTGGCCTCAACGCTGTGCTCTCTCGTGTCCAGAAAGCTTGCCCAGAGCAAATGCAGATGCAGCCAAATGCCACAGCTGCCGACCCAAAGCACAGAAGTCTTTATTTGTGAGAGACTCTATAAGGACAGCCAAAATGAAGCAAGCTTGTCCACAGCACAAGAGATGGTGTCTTTGGGAGGGAGGTGATGATTGGAATAATAGAAATGACAATGCTCTAAAGGACCAGCCTATAGGAAATTGCACTTAAATTTTCCAAATCTGATGTTCAGTGGGAATCTGTCAGATACAGGATCAAAGAAGTGAGAGTCATATGAACTAAAGGTGACCGAACCAAATCAGGAGGAAGCAAGCTGAAGATCATAGCTTTCAAAAGGTGTCCATGTACCATTTTCACCCGTGACAAGAACTTGTGACGGAATGTTTTTTGTAGTCAACAACTTAGGCTAAGACACAAAGCTGACAGTTTTAGGGTTTCTCTTTTGTTGTTGTTGTTGTTTTTAACCCAAACATCTCCCTCTGAGCCCTCTTCCCACTGTCTTTGGCGCTAACCTGTCTTCCACCCCTACGCACATACACATCGCTCTCACCTCCCCATCAACGTATCTGTAAAGTGATTATAACAGAGGCTTGCTCATGGTAAGCAGATATTTGTTAAAAGAATCAATTACATGTTATAGAGAAATAATTCTAGCCATTATCCCCCAAATTTATCATCCCCAGAGTTCACTCTCAAAAAGGGGTAGGCCTATTCCAAGTAAACAATTGGGACTAGGGTATGAATGAGACTTATTCCTACCAGGATGTAACTTATTCTTTGTTTGCTTTATATTTTTACTGTAGAGTGTGTGCACTTGCTAGAGAAAGACGGGGCGGGGGGGGGCAGGGGGCGGGGGAAGAGTGAGCTATCACTACCCAGGGAAGATGGCCACGCTGCAATCCCGTCTCCATTCTCCTCTTAGGATTTGGGGCATTTGTGCACATGTACCTAGTGTGTGGTCAAGTGGGATCCAGTGCCTCAACCACCATGCCACCTGCTGTCCCCTTAAGTTTTTATTTATCTGCTCCATGAGAAAGCTAGACTAGAGGTGTAGGGGGAGGACACCCCCAACAGGGTCTTCATGCTGTGATCCACTCGCCTCGTTGGCCAGCCAGGAGGATCACAGGCATGTGCATGCTGGTGTATACAGAGAGAATGCAGGATACCAACCTGGGACCCTCCCACATGTGGCCTCACATTACAGTTCTGCAGTATATACCCTCTCACCACCATGGCTGGCCCCTATCAGGATATATTTAAAGACAGAAGACGGTCCGTCCAGTGACTGTGTGATTGGTACAGTATGTAACGTGATTGGGAGTGTAGCAAAAAGGAGCAGGAAGGACTCTTCTCGCCACCTTCCAGCTTTCTTTCCCCCTCACATGGTACTCCAGCCAGAGACCTACCACAATTCCCAGTGACATGGGCAAAGAACAGATTGTGTTTGTACCTCTACTCAAGCTCTCTTAAATTCTCCCTTTTTCTGCTTATTTCTAAATGCCCCAACCTATTTGTGAGGCATCTTTCCTGTTCTTCGCTAATCTACCCAGACATACTACATTGGCTGCTAGTCCTGCCTAAAATCCTTTACAGTTAAGTGTGTCACAGATAGTTGATTTGCAGCTTAATAAACCGAGCACTGACTGGACAGTGGGGAAAAGCCCTGACAAAAGACAGGTAAAGTATGTGTAAGTGTGTAGAAACAAACTGCCAAAGTGGCCACTGAAGAACTACTTTTTCTGAATACTAGATTATAGGCAGAAGTGCTGTTATAATGGTCGTTGTCTCTTTGCTCATGGAAGTGAAAGGTAGATTACTATGAAATGGTTTCATAGTAAACACTGAGTTCTGTAAATATTGTTCACTCTTCATAAAACAAACAAACAAACAAACAAAATGTTGTTCTGGGACATTCCACTGCTATAACTTTGGTTTTTCATTTGGGGAATTAGGCCTGTGGTAGCAGTATATTCTATTTTCACCTAACCAAATTTATATAGAGATAGATTCAGTAATTTTTTATATAGATGTTTCATAATTGTAAGAAACAAGAGAGGTAAGATTATTATAATAGTAAGCGACTTTGTAAATATTAAGTTGTCTTAAGAACTGGGCTATTTTCTGATTCCAAAGCGGTTGCTACCTGCTGCCTTCTGTTAATCATAGCCTAAATTTTCCTGAACCATCTTAGGGTGCTTAATTTCTAATGTCAATTAGAAATAACAGAGAAATTCCTTTTCCTCATGTGACAAAGTTTAGGAATTTATCTTTTTCAGAGGCTTGGCATTTAACTGCTAGCAAGAAAGATTATAGTTCAAAATAAGTTTGCTGGAATTTTGTGGGTTTGTTTTGGCTCTGGTCAATTTCGTTAAAACATTCCGTTTGGGGGGAGTATAGGGCTGTTTAGTTCTTATGCCAGGGTCATGCGTGTGCACAGGAGAGACACAGTCATGCCATAGTCCGTTTCCCTCTAGTTCTCCATGTCATCAAGATGCTAAGTATGTATATACCCATTGAATTTTTCAAGCCTACAGGGCTGGACTTGAACCCCAGTGGGCCATGTGGGATGGGGCTTCTCTATGTAGTACTTTGTTACTGCACTACAGGACCAGCCCTAAATCACTTAGTTTTTCAAAAAATCGTATTTCTACTCACATCATGGTTTTACTCTGTGCTATGGTGTGTATACAAAAATAAATTTTAAAAAATATAAAAAAATAAAACAAGATTGTTTTCCGTTTACTTTGTACGGTATTATATGGCTTAGTATTATTATGGAAGCAACATTTTGTCACTGTCAGTGTTAATTAAAACACATTAACACTTAAATGACTGAAAGGGCAATGTTGTTAGTCAAGTAATTCAACACAATTAGTTGTGAATTTGCCTAGGAGAAAAATTTATATGTAGGTATGTCCATTTAATGAAAATTGAAATGACTTAATCTGAACTCAAAATGTAACTTCAAATGTTTATCGTGTGTGTGTGTGTGTGTGTGTGTGTGTAAATTGTAAGAGTACATTTTAAAAAGTAAAATTTCCCTTTTCCTGGAACCTTTCGATATGTGTATGTGTGTTATTTGATGACATATATCTAAATTAAGAAGTTAAGTAAGCCTCTTGTCAGCTTTATCCATTACGCTAACTACTGGTTCCATTTGTCAGCTTTATCCAGAAGTGTTTTGTTGTTGTTGTGTGTGTTTGTTTGTTTTGAGGGCCTGGGAGCCAGCCCTCTGGAATATAAATGTCTAGGAAGATAGCACTCTTATCTCCTTGTCACCAGTGAAATTTAGCCTAGGTACCTTTCTCACAGCTAGATAGTTTGCTTGTCAGAGGGGTATGAGACAAGTTTTATTATTCAGATAAAGGCCATTAGCTAAAACAAATGGCTACCTCAAGGACCTGGTGAACTGTGAAAGAACATACAGAAATGATGCTGTCAAGCCCTCTCATCATGGGTACCCTTCACCTTGGGAACCTGTGTGTGTAGTGGATGGCAGGTGTTAGGGTGTGGAAATGAGATGGAATTGTGTCTTTGTAAACTCTTTTTCACAAATTATCTATCATATTGTGCTCTGGGTATACTTATTCAATAATAAATCACTTTCTTTTCTGCATTTTTTTCTTTTAAAGAATTATTTCATTTTATTTATTATTATTATTATTATTATTATTTGGTATAGGGCTCCTGCGTTCACCAGAGACAGACACCCAGGGAGTGGGGTTAGGGGAGAGTGAGAAAGCAGGTCTGGGGCTATGTGGGAGTGCAGCGCCTTAACCATCATGCCACCTGCTGGCCCCTCCTTTCTGCATTTTGTGGAGAGAATTCTGTGACGGCAGGACTTTTATTTCCCTAGCGATACCCACACACATCACACAGTTAGATTTTAAGAAACACAACCATAAGAAAGACTTTTGAGACATGCCCTCCTGGCGCTGTATCTAAATAGGCTCACACGTGACTCTATACTGTAAGGGAAGCACTTTCAGCTGGGAAGAGAACAGACATCCCTAAACACAGCGTCCCAGAGCTAGCCCTGGAAGGACCAGTAAGGTTTGGGAGGCAGAGATGAAAATGTGGAGCCAAGAGAGTGAAGCCACAGGAGCAGAGAATGAGGAAAATTGAGGGAGGGAACTGAGGAAAGGAAGCTGTAGACAGGACTCTAGATCACAGAGGGCTGGGGATGCCATCTTAAGAAGTTCAAGTATTTGCCCTGAATCCTTGGCCATCTGGGGATTTGTCTGCTTATTCGTTCACTTTATAAGTACAGTCAGCCTGAATGTAGGTGAGCGCCAGGAAGGTTACTTTGCACTGGGTGAAGACTGAGAGGCCTTCTTCCATGCTGATGCAGTTCTCCAGCTGAAAGGCACAGGGGGTTTGAATGAGAATGCTGACTGTAAAAACAGAAGGAAGGATGTTCAGGAGACATTTAAAAGACCAACCCTATAACCTAGTGGTTAAGGGAGCCAGATCTCACATGACCAAGGCAGTTCAAATCCTGGCTCTGATAAGCTGGATAAACCACACCAAGTGCATATCCAAAATGTCAACAGGATGGAGAACTGAAGAAGAAGAGATTGCGGCATGACCATGCCCCACTGAGGAGGGCTTTGTTCCCCATCTCTGTCTCTCATTCTGGAGAGTACACATATTCTTTGCCAATAAAAAAGAAAAGAGGGGGGATTTAAAAAACAGAAAATTGGCACATGTTGGATGTAGATTTGATGTGAGGAGCAAGAGAACAGCTTTAGTTTTCTGCTCTAGGGAACTGGCGGATCCGATACCATCAACAAAGGGAAGAAAGGAAGTCAGTTTTAGAGCCAGGTGTGATGGGCCAGTGAGGTGTTCCAGTGGGGCTGTCCTGTGTGCAGTCAGAAATGAGGGTATAGAGTTTAGGAAAGAAGTTGAGACCACAAATGTCTATTTAAAAGACATCTTCCTAGATGTTACAGTTGAACCCAGGGATATAAATGAGCCGTTGGAAGATAAAAGAAAAGAAACCCAAATATACAGCTTGGAAAATTCTTAGCTACATAGTGCAGAGGAAAGGGAGCCAGTGAGAGAACCTCTTGTAGACCAAGCTGCAAGAGGTAAGATGCCAGAAGAATCTGCGGCCTTGACAACCAAGACCAAAGAAATTTCCGGAAGAGTGTTGAGTTAGTTTTGGATGCTGCAGAGAGATTGAAGAGGATAAAGATTAACAATGTAATTGCACAATTGCTATTCCATATGTGTGAGAATAATTAGTGACCCCCTAACATCCAGCAGGACTCATCCTTTTTTCAAATTCAACAAACATTTTCATGCATTAAAATAACCTTAAGGTTTGTACCTCTTATTTGTTAAATAGACAAAAGATGCATCATCAGGGACCAAGTGGTTATTTACTGGCAGCCACATGCATGCACACAACACACACACACACACACACACACACACACACACACACCCTGTACATGCACATCTGAGACTTAGCTAACCCATGGATTGATGTGCTTTATGTATTACTATCCTGAGCCTCCAGAAAAGGTCCAGAAAATAGGGCAGTTGGAAACTAAGTATATCTTCAGTATAAAATTATGTTAGGGTACATTTCAACTTGCTGGTTGCCAAAGCTCTAGGAATTGCTACCTACCCTTACAGTGACAGCAAGTTTCTGAGACAGCAACAGTAAATTCAGCCATGCTGCTAGAATGTCTTCAGCTATTTCCACCATGGATATTTTTATTTTGTTTTAGAGTAAAGCTACATTTTAGGAACTGAATTTGTCACTAGAAAATGTTTCCTTAATGTTTAATAAAAACATGCTAGACTTATTAAAATTGATATGGATTAAGGCCAGTAATTTTTTTTCTGACTCTACATCAGGTTTTTTGTTTTTTGCTTTTTGGGTTTTTTTGGAGAGGTTTTTGCTATAGGGTGTGTGCACTCGCCAGAAAGACCTGAGAGACAGAGAGACAGAAAATGAGAAATCACCCCCCAGGGGGGATGGCCACACCACAATTCCTTCTCCTCCATTCTCCTCTTGGGACCTTGGGCACACATGCACACATGCCCGGCATGAGTTTAAGTCACCGGGTCCAGGACTCGAACGTGGTCAGCTTTGTGGGAGCCCAGCAACATAGCCATTACGCCAACTGCTGGTCCCCTACATCAGGTTTTATAATAAACGTCAGGGCAAAGGTAAGAGTGACTTAACATAAAACCCTTTCTGGTAAACTACTAGAGTGCATTTATTCAGGTAAAGGAGGCATAATTGTAAATTCAATTTTGTTATTCCTTTTCTATCTGAATGCCTAAGGAGCAATCCATTAGTGAGAAGCAAGATAATTCAAGTTAGCAGTGAAACGACTACGTTCATTGCTGGCTAGGTCTAGGTGTGCTGCAGCAATGACTGGCTAAAGAAATTCATTTAGCGCTGGTAGTACCAAAACTGGAGAGGTTTTTGCTATAGGGTGTGTGCACTCGCCAGAAAGACCTGAGAGACAGAGAGACAGAAAATGAGAAATCACCCCCCAGGGGGGATGGCCACACCACAATTCCTTCTCCTCCATTCTCCTCTTGGGACCTTGGGCACACATGCACACATGCCCGGCATGAGTTTAAGTCACCGGGTCCAGGACTCGAACGTGGTCAGCTTTGTGGGAGCCCAGCAACATAGCCATTACGCCAACTGCTGGTCCCCTACATCAGGTTTTATAATAAACGTCAGGGCAAAGGTAAGAGTGACTTAACATAAAACCCTTTCTGGTAAACTACTAGAGTGCATTTATTCAGGTAAAGGAGGCATAATTGTAAATTCAATTTTGTTATTCCTTTTCTATCTGAATGCCTAAGGAGCAATCCATTAGTGAGAAGCAAGATAATTCAAGTTAGCAGTGAAACGACTACGTTCATTGCTGGCTAGGTCTAGGTGTGCTGCAGCAATGACTGGCTAAAGAAATTCATTTAGCGCTGGTAGTACCAAAACTGCGTGACAAGCTTAAATGACCCTAAGCACTACAGCTTTTATGCCGTGCTTTGAGATGCACTTACGGAGTCTCCAGTTTCTTCCATGAGACCCTTCTTAAAATTGTATTTCATTATTCACTGAGAAAAAAATGGGGTACATTTTAAGTTAGGTGATTCAGGAAGTATTTCTTTTCTTTTCTTTTTAAATTTTGTTAACGTTTTTGCCATAGGACATGTGTGCTCGCCAGAGAGACACTGTGAGAGGTAAAGTGAGAAATCATCCTGAAGGAGTGATGGCCACGTAGCAATCCCTTCTCCTCCATTCTCCTCCTGGGGTTTGGGCACGTACACACATGCGCCCAGTGCGTGTTTTAAGCCACCAGGTCCGGACTCTCACGTGGTCATGGATGTGGGAGTCCGGTGCCTTAACTACCACACTACCTGCTGGCATTTGCTTTCTAAAAAAAAAAAAAAAAAAAAAAAAAAAAAAATTTTTTTTTTTAAAAAAATTGTTTCTTTTTGGTAGCTGCTAGGTGAGCTGATCCTGGACCGCCACAACTTTGCCATTATGACCAAGTACATCGGCAAGCCAGAGAACCTGAAACTGATGATGAATCTTCTTCGGGACAAAAGTCCCAACATCCAGTTTGAAGCCTTCCATGTTTTTAAGGTAAAGTATATCATATAGTTTTTTTTGGATATTTTTCAGTTCAAATGGTAAACTCTCAGATTTCATTCTCTTTTATACTTGAGAGAAAATTAATACAGGCAACCTAGCCTTTCTGCATAATTTAGATGAAATTTTAGAGTCTTTTTTTTTAAGGTTTTTACCATAGGGCGCATGCACTTGCCAAAGAGGGAGAAAGAGATAGAGAGAAGGAAAGTGAGAAATTCCCCCCCCGCAAGGGGATGGCCATACCACAATCTAGGATTTTAGGTGTACACACACACATACACAGACACACACACGCTTGCTGTGATTTTCAAGCCACCAGATCCAGGACTGGAACTGCTGTTGGCCATGTGGGAGTCCAGCCACGTAACCATCACACCACCTGCTGGCCCCTAGAATTGTCTTAATGAATGCCTATTTGTTTCCAAAAGCTTTGCTAACTAATCTACAACTCTAAATACTCTTTTTTTTCCACTGAGAAAATGAGTAATCGGTTCCCAGAAGTTGCCGAAACAATCAGCAGTGGAGTTAGACCCCACACTTCCAGCATCAGCCTGGGCGTGCTTTGCTTTCTGTGAACGGCGTTTGTTTGAACTGTAAATGAAGCCCCAAAGAAACACCTGAGTACTGCTCACTTTATTAACGGCTTATAAATAGCATTTTCTAATGCATTTTGCTATGATAGGAAACTAGTTCTTTTAACATCTGCTTTCTTCTAATTAAACATTTTTATTTTTGCTGTGTATAGTTTTTAGAGCAGGAGTTTTATTGGCATCGTAGCTCATCATTGGGCATGTTTATTCTAGTTTACTTAAATGGTTCTGTGTCACTGATATTTAGGTTATTTCCATTTCCCCCTGTTGTAAGTAGTGTTGTAATATGCATTTTAGGCATCTAGCTAACTTTTTCATATTTAGGATTATTTTGTTATGTTAGATATCTAGAGCAGAAAGAAGGATTCAGAGAGTTCTGTGATTTTTTTGGTCTTTGCAATGTATATTCAGTGATGGACTTTTTAAGTCTATAAATGTGAGGCATGTCAGTTTGTAAGAAAATTGTTGACTTGAGAGGTAAAGAAATTTTAGTCAATCTTTCAGCCTTGAGATACACACTGTTCAAAAGGTACTAGGAGGGACCAACAGTTAGCATAATGGCTATGTCGCTGGACTCCCATGTAGTCAACCGCGGTTCAAGTCCCGGAACCAGTGGCTTAAACTCACGCCGGGCGCGTGTGCGTGCGTGCCCAAGATCCTGAGAGGAGAATGGAGGAGAAGGGATTGAGACATGGCCATCTCCCCTGGGGGGTGATTTCTCGCTTTCTGTCTCTCTGTCTTTCTGGTGAGTGCATGTGCCCTATAGCAAAACCCTCTAAAAAAAAACAACAACAACAAAAAAGGCACTGGAAGTTAATTAACTAATTAATTGCTAAATTAATCTATAAATTGCATTCAGTTCCATTTGAAATCCCAGTGGGACCTTACCAGGAACTTGACAAACTGATTCTATAATCTATATGGCAGAAAGTGGCATGGGGTCATCTATAGCAATTTTTTTTTTGAGAGGTTTTTGCTAAAGGGCGCATGCGCTCGCCAGACAGAGAGAGAGAGAGAGAGACAGAAAGCGAGAAATCACCCCCCAGGGGAGATGGCCATGTCTCAATCCCTTCTCCTCCATTCTCCTCTCAGGATCTTGGGCACGCACGCACACGCGCCCGGCGTGAGTTTAAGCCACCAGGTCCAGGACTCGAACTGTGGTCGACTACATGGGAGTCCAATGACATAGCCATTACGCTAACTGCTGGTCCCTATAGCAATTTTGAAGAGTGAGGTAGGGACTCCACCCTCCTAGAGTATGGCTTATTGTAGATTTGTAGTAAGTAGACAGCCTTGCACCAGCACAGAGACAGATCAATGGAACAATGAAATAAAGAGCACAGAAATAAATCTTCGTAAATGTGAAATTTGATATTTGACAGCAGAGGAATTGCGAATCAGTGAAGAAAGGGTCATCTGTTCAATAAGCAGTTCCAGGATAATGGATTCAGCCATATTGAAAACCCTTACTCTCCACTATATACAGAAAGAAATTTTAGGTGAAGATCTGCATTTGGAAAGCAAATATTTTTAACTTTTAGAAGACAAAATAGGTAACTCTCTTTGTAATGTTGGGAAGGATTTTTCTTTTTAATAAAAATCCATAAGGCCAGCAGGCAGCATGGTGGTTAAGGTGCTGGATCCAACACGGCTAACTCCAGGATTCGAATCCTGGACGCAGCAGCTTGGAAAAGAAAAAATGCCAGGCATGTGTGTGCATGTGCACTCAAAATCCTGAGAGGAGAATGGAGGAGAAGAAGGGATTGCAGCATAGCCATCCTCCCTGAGGGGGTGATTTCTCAACTTCCCTCTCTCTATCCCTCTGTCTCTCTCCAGTGAGCACACATACCCTATAACAAAAACCTAAAAAATAATAAAAATTAAAAACCATAAAAGTGAATGTTAATATGTAACTACACTAAAATTTAAAACATAGAGTGCTACTACAGGACTAGAAAACATCTCCTTCTCCTTATAAAACGATAGACTATCGGAAACCCTTCTGACTGCAGGAGTTGTGGAAGGCCATGTGCCATGTCTTTCAGCTCCCACAGAACTTCAGTGTATAATCCTAAAAAGAACAAGCTTCATTTAATTCTGTTCAAAACTACAGCATTATAGAAGGATTCAGTGGGTGAAAAAATAGAAATAACCTACTTCGGTCTTCCGAGAAGATCAGAATTTGCATCACCTAATCACTGGACAGAGCAGGTACATGTAAAAATAGTTTGACCACTTGTTTATTTTTGTGTGTGTAAATTGGGCCTACCCTGTACCCCCAACTATGTTTCTTCAGCTAAAGAATGAACTAAATTGTTTACTTGGTAAAAATAATGTTTTGTTATTTAGAAAAAAGTAGCAGCTGAGTTCTAGAGGGATTTTTTTTTTTCACATGTCTCTATTGGTAGTTATTTTCTCACAAAGCACCTTTTATTATGTGTAGACAATGTGGAACACAGGACTGAAAATAACTATACCAGATTACTCATGGTTAATTTTCATTAGCTAGGACTAGCAGATAGTGTAATGATGACATCGCCAGTGCCACGTATTCAGCTGTGGTTCGAGTCCTGGACACGGCGACCTAAAACTCACTCCAGGCATGTGTGCATACATGCCCAAGATCCTGAGAGGAGAATGGAGGAGAAGGGATTATGGCATGGCCATCCCCCCACAGGGGTGGTAATTTCTCAATTTCTGTCTCCCTGTCTCGCTGTCTCTCTGGCGAGTTGAGTGCCTGCACCCTGTAGCAAAAATCTCTTAAAAATATATTTTTCATTAGCTTGCTGGTAAGTTCAAGGACTCAAATGAGATGCCATTCACATGTTTCCTGATACTGACAGGTTGGATGTCATGGCGGGAAAGCCCTGGATGTCCATCAAGAGAACTGTGTCTTTGTTCTGGCCCAGTAGCCATTAGTGACTTTAGACAGCATCTAGATCCATTTCCTCACTTAAAAAATCGAAGTGTTAGAGTATGAATACTTTTAAGATACTAGGTCCCAAAACCTTTGTTCTTGTAGGCCTGGCCCTCCCAAATGCAGCCAGTATGACTTAGGGGCCAACTATTGGGTCATCAGAAAAGTCATGACATATTTTTCTGGTTTTCTGTGCAAAAATGCATTTTGACTCTTTTGATGAACCAACATGAGCTGATCTTCTCCCTGTCCCTTTCCTGTTATCCTCCTTAATAGCAAAGGGCTGTGTTGCCACTTCCCAACAAACCATGTGAGGGAGTGGTCTGTGTCCTCTGGCTCCCCCACTCAGCTGCTGGACTCGAGCACAGTCCTGAACTTGCTGGTCTCACTCATATCCTCACACTTGACCATAGCAGCCATTTCCATGGAAACTAGTTCTGCCCAGCTTACTCTAAAATACAGAAGCCAACTTAACAGTTCAGCTAATACTATAAAAAGAGAAATTCTTATTTCTAATCTATTTTATCATAGTCAATTATAGAAAGAATAGGCTCTCATAACTGAATTTAGGACCTCAAGTATTTAGCTAATTCAATATCCCACTTAGACATGACTCACAGGTAATTTTGGACAAATTTTTTTCTTTATTTTTTCTTTCTTTCTTTAAATTATTCTTATTTTTAAAAAACATTCGATAACTATACATCATTTGACTTGTAAAGAGAATTTACCCAACATGAAATACACGTCAGGCCAGTCCAGTTGAGAATACTGTACACATTATCATCAACAGGTAATAAACCATTTCTCTGTCCCACAAATGTCTTGCCTCTCTATTTTTTTCTCCCTGATTTCCTTCTTACGCTTTCCCTCCCCCCCCCTCCTTCCACACTGACTCCAGTGTTCATAACTATTTTCACTGCTTTTATGTCCTCCAATCTTTCAATCTCTATTATAGAGTGCGGACAATCAGTATATATTAAGTGGAGACATACAATGTCTTTCATAGCCTGGCTTGCTTCACTCAGCAATAAATCTTTCGTATTTGACCACTTTCTATCAAGTGCCAGGGTCTTGTTTTTTATGGCTGAATAGTATCCCACAGAGTATATGGACCACACTTTTTCAATCCGTGCATTTGTTCTTGGACATTTGAGTTGGTTTGATGCCTTAGCAATTGCAGATAATGCCACAATAAACATTGATGTACAAGTGCTTTTTTGACTGAGCATTCTCCTGTCCTTTGGGTAGATAACTAGAACTGGGATTGCTGGATCATATGGTAGTTCTATTTGTAGGTTTTTGAGGAACCTCCATATTGTTTTCCACAGTGGCTACACCAATTTACATTCCCACCAACAGTGTAGGAGAGTCCTCCTTTCACCAAAACCCTGCCAACACTTTTTTTTGTATCATTTTTTGTATTTTTAATCTTTACCATTCTGACAGGGGTTAGGTGGTATCTCATTGTGGTTTTAACCAGCATCTCCCTCATGATGAGGGATGTTGAGCATTTCCTCATATATGCTGTTCATATGGCTTCCTTAGAGAGTTTTTTGTTCAGCTCATTTTCCCATTTTTTAATTGGGTTAATCATTTTTTTTTTCAGGTAAACTGCTTGAGTTCCCTGTGTATTCTGGTTATCAGTCCCTTATCTGAGGCATAGTTTACAAAAATAATCTCCCATTCTGAGGGTTGTCGATTCACACTAATTACTGGGTTTTTGGCTGTGCAGAAACTTTTTTAAAAAAATTTTTATATTACATTGAGTCACCTATATCTTTACAGTGTATAGCATTTCTTTTTCCAGCAGGATTACCATGCATATTGGTCAAGATAGACATTACTATTCACAACAGCAGTAGCAAATAGCTTTCCATTTTTTTCTGATTATTATTGTTTTTAACATTAATTTTTTTAAACATTCCATTGCTATACATCATTTGGCTTGTAAAGAGAATTTACCTAACATGAAATACTTCTCAGACCAGTCCAGTTGAGAATACTATACATGTTAACATCAAACAGGTAGAAATTTCTTAATCTGATGTAATCCCACTTTTCTATTTTGGGGATTATTGCATGTGCCTTGGGGGTCTTATTTCAGAAGGCTTTGCCTACCCCAGGGTCTCCCAGAATTTCCTGAGTGTTTTCCACCAGTAGTTTTATAGTTTGAGGTCTTAGGTTCAGATCTTTGATCCATTTTGAGTTGATTTTTGTTAATGGTGAAAGATGGGGATCCAGTTTCATCTTTCTGAGGTGGTTATCCAGTTTTCCCAGCACCATTTGCTAAAGAGGTTCTCCTTTGCCCACTGGATTGTGGACAATTTTTTTTTAATTATTAGATTCCCTGGAAAAGTGAACCTATAACCATCCTTGACAACCTATTTCAATATCTGAGAACTCCCATTCTTAGGACATTTGCTGTATTTATTGACTGCCTTCTAGTTTTATATAGCTGGTTTGGACTTGGGTTATAGTATCCTATGAAAAGTGTGCTCTTGTCTTCAGGTTCCACTATTAAATTTCTCTATGGATCCTTTCTGGTTATTAAGTGGGGTTTTGGTTGGTTGGTTTGTTCTGTCCTTTTAGATTTTTGCCATAGAGTGCATGCGCTTGCTGGGGGTGGGGGAGGATGAAAATTCATCCCGAGGGAGTGACCATGCTGCAGTCTCTTCTCCGTTCTTCTCTCGGGATTTTGGTCATACACATAAATGCCTGGGGTGATTTTTCAAACTGCCGGGTCTGGGACTTGAGCATCTATATGTGATCTAGCCGCCATAACCTCTACTCTACCTCCTGGCCTGTCCCGGCCTGTGGGGCAAAGGGATGTGAACCCCGAGTGGAAGCGAACAAATGGATTGAGAAGGAACACAGAGAGAGACGCCTAAGTAGAGAAAGCAAGGGCCCGACGGACCGGGCATCTCTGATGGAGAATGCCACATTCCGAGCCATTCCCAGGTTTATTCTTTTATGCAGAAATGCGGGATGGAGAACCATGCTGTGGCTGTAGTGCATCTTGCGTCCCATGGTTCTTGCACCTCATAGTTCAAAACAAGTTTCCCCTGGCCTTCTTTGGCTGACACTCAGTGTCCCTTAATTTACACTGCCCTGCAAGTGTAAAGCCCAAAGATCATCTCTACTTTAAAGGTCGCTAGTGCCTTGTCCAGGTCTGGCCGCTCCCTACATCTCTCCCTTTTTCTTTTCCTAATTTGAGTCTACGGAGCTGGACAGCTGCTGTGTGGAATTTTTTTTTTTCGCTTTCTTGGGCACTTTGCTCAGATTCAGGCCCTGCATCCTCTTCCGTGTCTGTGTCATCGGCTTGTCCTCTGGTCCTTCCATTGTCCAGTGGTCTCACAAGTTGAGCTAGAGCCCACACTGGCTTTGGCAAAAACATATAAGCACACCGTCGACCTCATGCTAATACTGGGTCGGGTCCCTTCCACTCTCCTGAACTAAGATCTTTCCATTTTGCATATCACGGTTTAACTTTTTCTATCCTTTGGTAATGAATTTCAGTAGCTGTGAGGCTCTCTGATATGGAATTTAAAATTTTTAAAATATATATGGCAAGGTAAAGTCTAGAGTGAGTTTAGAGATAGAGACAGGGGTTACCCTGTCTCCCCCTTTTTCTTTGTCTAATTGAGGTTTTAAACTCTGGTGAGCCTTTTCTACTGTTGCTTGACCATGAGAATTATAAGATATTCCTGTAGAATGAAGAACATGGAAAGTATCCTAAAATTGTCAGAAAGCTTTACTAGTGTGCTAGGCCACTGTCAGTTTTTCTCTATCATTGTTTTCCCATTCCTGTTGTTGCTATGTTGCTGGATTCCCATGTAGTTCCTGCTGTTGCTATGTTGCTGGATTCCCATGTAGTTGACCGTGGTTCGAGTCCCAGACCCGGTGGCTTAAACTCACGCCGGGCGTGTGTGCGTGCGTGCCCAAGATCCCAAGAGGAGAATGGAGGAGAAGGGATTGTGGCATGGCTATCCCCCCTGGGGGGTGATTTCTTGCTTTCTGTCTCTCTGTCTCTGTCTGGCAAGCACACGCGGCCTATAGCAAAAACCTCTCCAAAAAAAAGAAAAAAGGAAAAAAAAAGATAGTTTTTCTATAGGGCATGTGCACTCACCATAGAGACAAAAAGCAAGAAGTCACCTCCCACGGGGGGATGGATGGCCACTCTGCAATCCCTTCTCCTCCATTTTCCTTGCGTGGTCTTAGCCATGTATGCAAACACGCCCGGCATGAGTTTTAAGCCTCTGGGTCTTGAACCGCAGTTGGCTACATGGGAGTCCAGCAATGTGACCATCATGCCATCTGCTGATCCCGTCCCTTTTTACCTCATGTCTGTTAGGAAACAATTTCAAGTCTATCTGGATCTGGGGGACTATCATTTTCACTATCCACTGTCCCTTTGCTAACTCTGATTTCAGGACCAACTCCTGGCTCTCCAGGCAGCAAAGTGTATTTCTCTGGGGTATCTATTAATTGAGCTTCTGAGCAACTCCCTGCTCTTCCAGAGAGTCTCACCTCAAACACTCCATAACTAAGTCCATAATGAGAAAGCAAAACCAGGAATCTCATCTGGACTCTCTACTGTATATCGTTCCCTTATCCCAGGCCTCATCATTTAATGTCCCCTGTTCTGGGAACCAGGGGCATGCTTCCTGCACAAAGTCAAAGAATTGACGCAGCTGCTTGATACCAACTTTGAGGCCCCTTCCTTTTAGCTTGTGAAACAGCTTTTAAACATACATATCTGTCTCTAGACAGCTTTGTCCCCGTGTTTTACACCCAACCCTGAATGCAGTCCTCTCCTTTGAATTCCTGGGCCCAGGCCTTTTCAGGAGTGCCCATCCGCCTTGTCCTTTGTAGTTCTGTACTCAGGTCCTTGTTCGTTTATTCGTCCACGTTGGGCACCAGCTGCCCCAGCCTGCAGGGCGGGCGAAGGGACGTGGAACCCCAAGAGGAAGAGAATGAATGGCTTGAGAAGGAACACACACAGACACCTAAGTAGAGAAAGCAGGGGTCAGGCCGACCATGCATCTCTGATGGAGAATGATGTGGTCCCAAGCTGTCCCCAGGTTTATTCCTCTATGCTGAAATGGTGGATGGGGAAACCAGTTTGCGGCTGTGGAGCATCTTGCGTCTGTTGTTCCTGTGTCTCGTGGTTCTAAACAAGTTTCCTCTGGCGGACTTTCAGCTTCCCTCGGTTCACACCGCCCTGCAGCGTCACAGCGGCCTGTCTTTGTTAGAGCTTTCATTTGCCCTGCAGTGTAAGCCCAAAGATCATGTCTATTTTGAAGGCCACTAGTGCCTAGTCCAGGTCTGGCTGCTCCCTGCACTGGCCCTGGTTATTAGTATTTAAATCTCTCCCTTAGTTATTTTCCCAGTGATCTCTGTGGCTTTTCTCTTTTAGCCTCTGTGTGTTCTCTGTACCCTCCTTCTATAATATAAACATCTCAGCCTCCTTTTCTAAGGCTCTTTAAGAAAAAAAATTGACTTACCTGACAAGATGGCCAATCTCAAGAGTCCCAGAGTTATCGATATAGACTTCATTTGCTGAACTCTGACTACAGTGGATAAGCAGTGGAGCCTCTCCTGTCCTGTTGGGGCTCATCTCTGTTCGCAAACACCAAACCAGCCTGCAGGTGGTTTCAATAATGGACCAATAGGATTGCTGCTTGGATTGACTAAGCAGAGATACACAGGTTTCAATCCTTTTTTGCATCTATGGACTTAATTGAAGACTGGGGTGGGAATTATTCCCCTGCAACGCCTGTCCCTGAACATATTCAGAGGGATGGCCTTTAGAGCAAACCTAGCTGTCTCCTGGATAATGTCACCTGAAATAAAGCCTTTCTCAACTACCCTCCTGGATCAGAGCTTGGCTTTTCCGGCAGTGAGCGACTGTTCTGGGTCTGCACGTTCTTTGGTTTGGTAGCTTTACCTCTGCTTCTAATTAACCAGCCATGGATCAGGGTTCCTATGCCCCACTTCAGGTTTGATTAATTTACTACAGCAGCTCACAGAGCTCAGGGACAATCAGGTTGGCCAGTTTACTATAAAAGTTGATACAAAGGCTATGGATAGAGATGCTTAGGGAAAGCATGTGGGAAGAGGCTTGAGGCGTCCGTGCCCTTTCTGGGTACATCACCCTCCAGGAACCTCCATGTATTTAGTGATCCACAAGTTCTCTGAACTCTGGCCTTTGAACTTTTATGGAGGCTTCATACATAGGCATGACTGACTGCACACATCGCTGGCATTGATGATCAGCTCAGCCTGTGGCACCTCTCTTCTCCCTGGAAGTTAGGGACTTGAATCACCCAGGATACTCCCAACCCTCTAACTGTGCTTTGGTCTTTTTGGTGAGCAGCCCCATCTTGGAGCTACCTAGGGATGGCCAGCCATCTGCCCACTCACTAGCATACAAAAAAGACATTTAGCACAGTAAAAAGACAAACGTGCATTTCACAAATCAGTCACAAGTTATTATTCAGATTTGTACTAATACAGGTAATAAATAGTTTGTACTAATACAAATAACTAATAAAATAAAGTGGCCTTTTTTTATAATTCCATGGGTAGAATTTTGCTTTGAGGATCTCCCATGTAGCAGTGACAGGAGCCCCAATTTCAAGTTTAGGAATCAAGCATTCTAGGCTTGCAGCAAAGACAGTGAAGTCCACAAAGCAGAAGACTCACCTCCTGTTACCTTGTCTGGCTCAAATCCCTTGTGGCAAAATAGAATTTGAATGAAATTAATGCATATGTATGTAAGATATATTTTTAAATTTTTTATAAAAAGCATTTGGGTTGTGGTGCACTGGTAGCATGTTAGCATGGCTGGATCCACATGGGAATGTCCCTGGTTCATATCCCAGGGCATCCTTCTTTGTACACATGCTTATGACTGGATGAAGGCTGGGGTTCGATCACCGCTTGAGGACCTGGGGGCTTGTTCGCCCATAGAATGATGGGTGGATGGATAGATAAATAGAGAAATAGATAGACTGATAGATAGCATTAGTTTTAAAATGGAGAGCAAAATATTTTTAGTCTTTCTGAACTAACAATATTATTTGACTTGTGGTCATGATACTTGCCTTCTTCGCACCATGCTTGAGAAATTGCAAAGTACAGAAATCACATTTCTGAGACATGGGATATAAATTAAGGGATACAGGCAATAAGATGGCATTCTAAAAAGAGAAAGCATGGATTGTTCATTTGTTTTGGGTGGTTCAAAAATTGCATTAAGAAAATGGTCCAGCAGAGAGAGAACCAAGTAGTTGTCTGAACTGGACAGAATATGCACAAGATGAGAAGTGCATTTTTATGATCAGTGGTTCATCTCAAGCCTTGACTAAGGCTCCTTACCAGCCACCCTAAGGGAACTGTGCTACTGCCTAGTCAGCACCTACCTACCTTTAGAGGCAGCAGAGTTCAGGAACCATTAAAAAATAAAAATAAATTTTAAACCTGAAAATACACTTAAAACATTTTTCTTAGTTTATGGTACAGTATATAAATTCAATGAATTTGACCCAATGACTCCTATTTACATTTTATTTATATTTTGGATTGAAATAGAATCTTGGTTTGTCCATTATATTTAACCTTTTTCTTGTGTTTAAGGAAGACTGCTATGAGATATTTATGTAGTTACCACAAAATGCCAGAGGATTTTTAGCTAAAACTTCATGGCAACTCTCTTGTAAACAAACAGTAACCAGGAGAGTCACGTATTTTGGCTCTCGTGTGTGATTTCCTAACATACTAATAGGAATGATAAAAATAGCAGGTATTTTGTGTAATGGTGTAAACAACCTGGAATACCCTTAAATTTTTTTTTTCTAGTTTATTGTCATAAACATTATGTAACATAAAATTTACTCTTTTAACTATTTTAAAATTCACGTAATATCAAAATCACCCTTTTAACCATTTAATTCAGTGACATTAAGTATGTTGCCAACCTTCACTAACCACTATCTAGTTCCAGAACGTTTTCATCACCCCTAAAGGAAACTCTGCCCAGTAAGCAGTCAGTCCTCATTCTCTCTCATCCCCGGCCCCTGGCAACTACTCATGTGCTTTCAGGCGATATGGTTCTGCCTATTCTGGTTATATCACAGAATGGAATTATACAACTTGCAGCCTTTTGTGTTTTGTTTATTTCATTAGCATAATGTTCTCAGGGTTCATCCATGTTGTAGCATGATCTATCGGTACTCCATTTGTTTTGATGCCCAGATAGTATTCCATTGCGTGGATATACCACTGTCTATCCATTCATTGTTTGATGGACATATGGGTGATTTCTACCTTTTGACTATTGTGAATAGTGATGCTATGAACATCAGTGTAGAAGTTTTTGTTTGAACAAATGTTTTATATCCTAAGAATGGAATTGCTCAGTCATATAGTAGTTCAATGTTTAACTAGTTGAGGAACCGCCAACCTGTTTTCCATGGAGGTTGCACCATTTTGTACTTCCACTAGCCATGCACAAAGTTTGATTTTTTTCCCCATCCTCATAACACTTGATATCATCAGGGTTTTTTGGGTTTTTTGTTTTTTTGGGGTTTTTTTTGTTTTTTTGTTTTTTTTTTTAATAGAAGCCATTCTACTGGGTATCTTAAGTGGTTTTGTTTGTTTGTTTTTAAAAATTATTTTATTTAGTTTTATTATCATTATAATCTTTTGAAAATTTGAGCAGAGAGAGACAGAGTGAGAGGGAAAGTGTCAAAGCAAGCCACCAGGTCTGGGACTCAAACTGTGGTAGGCCATGTGGGAGTCCAGTGCCCTAGCCACCATACCACCTGCTGGTTCCTCACATATGGTTTTGATTTTCATTTTTCTAATGACTAATGATGTTGAGTATTTTTTCTGTGCTATCAGCCATTTATATATCTTCTTTGAAGAAATGTCTATTCAAGTCCTTTGCCCATTGTGTATAGAGGAGGGATATGAGGGTCTAGATATGGATTTTTTGTATCTTGGTCAATTTTCCTAGCCTTCTGAGTAGCTGGAGCTACAGGCATGTACCACTGGACCTGGCTTAGGGTAGGCCAAGAATCAAACCTGGGCCTCCCATGTGGCCTTAGCCTGCCAAGCAGCAGCTTGTAGCGCACACTGCCATAGCTGGAACCTTTGCCACTTTATAAAATGGGTTGTCTTTCGTTGAGTTACATGTGTTCTGGAGAAAAGATATATGATTTGCAAATCTTTTCTCCCATTTGATCTTGTCTTTTCACTCTTTTGATAGTGTCCTTCAATACACACAACTTTTCAACTCTAACGAAGTTTATCTATTTCATACTTCATTGCTTGTGCTCTTGGTGTCATGTCTCATAAGCCACTGGCAAATCCAAGGGCATGAAAGTGTACCCCCACATTTTCCTCTAATTAGCTTTTATATTTAGGTCTTTGACTGATCGTGAGTTAATTGCTGTTTCTGATGTAAGGGCTCAATGCCATTTATTGAATGCTTTTATTGTGAAAGGGTTTGAATTTTGTTAGATACTTTTTCTGTGTTGTCAACCTGAAATAGAGATCAGACCCATGCTTGTCCAGCAAGCAGAGTTTAATTCAAGCCAAAAGGTGAGGATAACTACCCCGATGAACACAGATCCCAGGAGACCAGAATCCATAGTCATCCAAATGTCCTCCAAAAGGAGTTTTCTTTTATAGAAAAAAATGGGAAAGAATGAAGGTTTAAAATTTTCATTTTCCCCTAATAGCAAAAGTTATTTTTCACATATTGAAAGAACAGCACAAGTTTCTGATCAGCTTTCTGCAGTTCCATACATCTTACATCTCAGTAACACAGCTACTGGCAGGATGTGGGGTTACAATGAACTGTGTGCAGTTCATGATAATTTAGGGTTGTTTGGTTTTAGTGCCAGCAGTCAAGCAATTCTTTGCTTATAAGGTGTATCCTTGACCAATTACTTCAGACAGGTGTGTGGGGGACGTAACTGAGACTTAAAATCCCAACAGAAGGGGGACACAGAGGAGATGGGATTGTGGTGTGGCCATCCCCATGCAGAGGTGCTTTCTTGCTTTCCCTCTCTCTCTCCATTTTTGGTTTTTGCTATAGAGTGTGTGCACTTGCTGGAGAGACACAGAGAGATGGAAAGCGAGAAACCACCCCCTAAGAGGGATGGCTATGGCATAATCCCTTCTCCTTCATTCTCTTCTTGGGATTTTGGACACACGCACACATGTGCCTGGCATGATTTTCATGCTGCCAAGACTGGGACTTGAACTGTGATCAGCCACGTGGAAGTCCAGCTCCTCAACCACCATGCCACCTACTAGCCCCTCCTTCTCTCTTTGTCTCTCTCTGGGTGAGCGGCACATGCCCTCTGGCAAATTAAAAAAAAAAAAAAACAATAAGCAAACAAACAAACAAAAACCCACAGAAATTTATTCTCTTACAGTTCTGGGGTCAAAAGCCCAAAACTAGGTGTCAGTAGGGTTGGTTACTTTTGGAGGTCCTCCGGGAGAATCTTCCCATGTTTTGCTCCTAATGTCTGATGGCTGGCTGCCAGCCGTGTTTGGTGTTCCTTGGCAAGCAATTCCAGCTTTAGCCCTCAGTAGCTCTGTGAGCCAGGCCCAAGCTGATAACCACAGCTTTCTGGACTGGAATGTCTGCCACGTGCGGGGCACAATTCCAATGCACGTGTGGACCCAGTAAGCCTCACCTCACCTGATGACGTACAGGTACTGTTATCCCCATTTTCCAGATGAAGAAATTGAGGCGCAGAGAGGTGCGAACATTTTGCAGGATCATACAGCTAGTGAGCAGTGGCTCTGCGGTTTGGGCCCGGGCGGTGTGCCTCAGAGCCTGCGCTGGCCATGATCCCGTGCAGTCAAGTTTCTATCTCACTAAGTCTCAGCGTCCTCACGTGTCACATGGGAATAGCAGTTATAATGCTTTGGGGCTGTCGTGAGAGGACGCGTTCTGACCACATGAAGCTCGTACCCCCGTGAGTGCAAGTAGCCAGCCTGGAGAACTGTGATAGGCAGCCAGGTGACCTGCACAGCTGACCAGAACTGGGCTGACAGGTCTTGAATTCAGTAGTCCGAAGTCCCTACACTGCCATGACAGCAGGACTTTGGGAAACTCTGTGTCAGCACTCTAGGTCAGGGTCCCCTTATGTCTAGATATGAAAGTTTTCTTGTGAACATGCTGCTACCAAATAGGAGAGGTGGGACTTGAACCCAGGTGAGACCAGTGCCTGAGAGCCTGCACTGCCTTACCCTTGTTCCTTTTACCCTTGCTCTTGCTTTTTGCTACCATGGCCTCCATCTCTTCATCTCAGGCTTCCGTGCTGTAATTCCATGTTCCTAGAATACCTTCTCTCATTGCTACCACATGAAAAAAACGCTCATAATGGACCAGCGTAGGTGCCACCGCCTCCACCATGAGCTCTCCTGTTCCAAACCCAAAATCTAATGTTCTCTCCGCCTCCTTGGAGCCTCTGCAGCTGTCCATTCCCCCTCTTTGCTACTAACCAGCCTTGGGTAGTTTTCTCTTTCCTCACACTTGTGGGACGGAGGGCCCTTGAGGGTTCCACCTTGCAGCCTGCAATGCCCCATAGCCAAGCCTTGTCTTCCTATGTCCACTATGGAGCTGTGGGCTGCTGGAGCCACAGGCCAGAGATAGAGGCCAAGGGGCTGCCCTTGAAGCCTGGGGCTCGGCAAGGAGTGAGGATCCCAGAAAATGACAGCAGAGAGCTCTGTGTAGGGGTCAGAGCCCCTTTGCATCTGCTCTGGTCACACAGGCGTCCATGGAGCAGTGACCAGGGCATGTGTCCGAATAGTGCACAATCAAGTCCTTGTGTTGTTGTCATCGCTGCTGTCTTGTAAAGCATAGCTGAGTCATTAGTCAGGGTCGTGGTTTGCACCAGGAGCGTGCATGAGAATCTTCGTGAAACCTTATGAAGACGCAGAACGCCAGACCTCTACCACCAGTCTGCTGAGTTGGAATCTCTGGGAGGTCAGCCCTGGGCAGTTGGATTTGTAAAGCTTCCCATCCACAAGAAACAATGGTATTGGTGATCTCCAGGGAGGCAAGGTGAGAGGAGGGCTATTCACTTTAGTTCTTTTTGAATTTTGAGCCAGGTAAGTATATTACCTGTTCAAAAAATAAGTTATTTAAAAGCGAGCATAGGGCCAGTGGTTGGCATAGTGGTTAAGGCACTGGACTGCCACTTGGCCAGCTGCAGTTTGAGTCCTGGACCTGGAGGCTTGAAGCTCATGCTGGGCCGGTGTGTGTGTGTGTGTGTGTGTGTGTGTGTGTGTGCCCAGAATCCCAAGAGAAGAATGGAGGAGAAGGGATGGCCGTCCCCCCCCCCCCTCTCTTTAAAAAAAAAAAAAAAAAAGAAAGCACATTAAAAAACTGCTAGTTGTTTATGTTCACAGAAACAGGTGGTAGGAGGGGAAGGATAAAAGGATGCTTGCAGATGGTTGAACACTGCAGGGTGGACAGGAGGCGGAGGTGGGAGGTGGGGTTCTTTTCCATCGTAATGTTGTATTTCTCTAAAAAGAGAGTGTGAAGCACAATGGCAAAATCTGCTCAGTTGGTGTGGTGAGTAAATTGGTGTTTGTTCTATTTGTTTCTGCTTAAGAGATTTTATAGTTAAAGCAAATAAACATTTAAAATTAAAACAAACTAGTAAAAAATAATCCATGCACAGAGGGCTCTGTTGTACTCCTGGCTAGCCCCCAGGAGACTGAGAGGAAAGGCGACTCACTGATCTCCCTCAGGAAGGACGTGTGGGTTAAGTGCTTCCTGTGTGTCATTAGCTCCATTTTCCAGGACACACGAGCGAGCGGGGTCCCTGAGGCCTCAGGCCTGCTTCCCTGTTTGTTTCTTTGTGTTTCAGGTGTTTGTGGCCAGTCCTCACAAAACCCAGCCCATTGTGGAGATTCTATTAAAAAATCAACCCAAACTCATTGAGTTTCTGAGCGGCTTCCAGAAGGATAGGACGGACGATGAGCAGTTCGCGGATGAGAAGAACTACCTGATTAAACAGATCCGGGACTTGAAGAAGACAGCCCCTTGAAGATCTCGCCATTTCCCGCCACCATCCTTTGTCTCATTTACCCAGTTTGTACATTGAGTGTCTTTTCAAAAAGTTAGTGTTCTGGGACGGTTTTGGAGGGGCCTGTTTTTTCCCCAATTCCTTATTCAGGTTAGATGAAATATAAGTGTTTGAATGGAAAAAAGAACCTAGAAACCTAGAATAATATGTTGATTTTAATCAAGTCTGTGATTACGTGAAATCAGAGCCATTGTGTTAGAGTTTGATAAAAGTGGTTGTAACTTGCAGACCCGAGCACTTGGTCACCAAGTAGGACCCCAAACAAAACGGACCCCTGAGCCTTCCTTGAGGCCTGAGTTCTTCAGGGCGAACTGGGAATGGGGCCAGGATGTGAAAACCGTATTGTCATCTGCCCTTACTCAGATTTCTCAAGGCACCGAAAGATCCCAGAGAAGGTTACTGTTTTCAGTCATTATGTGTCCCTTTGTCTCTGCCTCCCATCTTTTGACTGTAATTAGTGGTTCCTAAATTCCTAGTGGGAACTGGGCCCACCCTTCAGCCCGGCACTCCCTTCTGCTCATTGGCCCATGTTCTGTCCTGCTCCGCCTGCGGCCCAGTTAACACAGGAGAGAGTGAGGAGGAGGAGGCCGGATCAACAAGGGTTGGGGGCACAGAGGTCCCAGGCGGTGTGACCCACTCCTAGAGAACTGCAAACAGAAGCTTCTAGATAGAGTCACTGCTGTTCCACATCGACGTCTGGAGGGTCAGTGGGTGACATAGTTCATGCATAATCGCCATTATGGGAAGGCTGCTTTGTGGGGCAAGTGCATCTGAGTGAGGAATCATTGAACTGGGATGCCCAGCGGGTGCAAAACCAGAGGGCTGTGGTAGGAGAACTGTTATCAATACGGGGACATTGCCCTTGGCAGGCAAAGTGATTAATGCATGAAAAGATTCTCAAATGACTTAATAATATCATCTTCAGTTTGCTTTCTAATTTGTCATTCTATAATTGCCTATCGAAGTCCTCAGTGAAAAGATAGAAAACCTATAAAACTTCGGCCCCTGGTACCCTCTTGCACCCTAGGGAGATTAAGGAGTTAATCTGTGTTCCTTAAAAAACAAACAAACAAACAAAAAGTGGAACCAAAACCTAAATGTCAAAAGGTCATGATTTGTTTTCAGACATCAAGGGTATAAAATGGAATGTGAGAGTTATATTTACAAGGTATTAAAGGTACAATTGCTAGTGTGGTTTTTTTATTTATTTACTTTTTATAATTCTATTTCTAAATCATGACTCCTGCCTTCCTTGGGAACACTCACTTTTTACAATCCATGGGCACCGTGTCCTTTTTCTTCAGCCAGGTATTTCTCTACGCAGAGAGGAAAAGGGAACTGTTCTCTGGGACCAGTGGCCTTTGTAGATCTTGCTGCTGAAGAATCGCCTGGCTGGCGTCACCCCCTAAGCTGGGCGCAGGTGTGTGCGGCTTCCCGACCCTGCACGGAACCCTGAGGCAGATGGCCGACCTCCTGGGCCTTCCCAGCGGCTCTGGCCAGCGCTAGCGTCGGAGGGTCAGCCGGCCGCCCTGACGGCCTGCCTCTTCTGTCACTGACGTCACGGTATTTTTATAATTGCCAGGGCCCCATAGAATTTGACTTTTCTACTTTTGTTTGCTAAATTCAAAGAGATGAGTTTAGATATTTTAAAAAATGAAAGTGAACTAACCATTGGAGCTTTATTTAGTTACTTAATACTGTTCCACAGCATCACGGGACACATGTTTTTAATCAGAAAGGCCTCATTGTAATTTTTTCTTCTTTGATAAAGGAAGTAGAGTTTATTTCGTTTGGGCTTGAATCAGCTCTTCCCCAACAGTCCCTTATCCTAGCTCAGGACCTGTCAGACACTAGGCCCTGGGGTTTGTCATGATACAGATTTATAAGTTATTTATGTGAAGTGGAGCAGGACACTCACAGTCAAAATATATTCATATTTGCAGAGCTCACCGTAAGTATTCTGAGAATCGGATTTTGCAAGGGGCGTATTTAATAAGCTATTACAGAAGCACACATTTAAATAAAGACTGACGAGATTAAAAGCTACCACACACACGCCTTGGCTGGTTCCATTGCCCTGCATGTCATGTGCTGTGTTCTTGTCACCACTGCCAACAGGGAAAGCCCCAGGCTGGAGGGAGACCAGCCTCGCAGGGCACTGAGGCCGCACGACACCCCAGCACCATCCTCCCGTGTGCTCTGCCCACAGTGGTCGCCTCCACATTTCCTCGACTGAGCCGTGCTCCCGCCAGGCGCTGAATGTATACCTCCCAGTACCGATGCCCCCCACAGCTGGAGTCATCCCATCTCCTACAGGAGGACATTGGGGTTCCGAGCGGCTTAACTGCCTGGATCTCGTGTGAGACACAGTAGATACAAACCCACGGTGGCTCAAGGCCAAGCTCCTGTGCTTTGTCCCCCTTCTTGTGGGTGGCGTGTCAGGCACTCTGCCGAGCTCTCCCCTCCTGCTGTGGGGACGCTGTGAGGCATCAGGCTGGAGTTGAGGCCAGTTCCCATGACTGAGGACTTGATGTTCTCGGACCAGGCTTTCTTCCAAAGCCAGCGTCCGCCCACACTCTGAGATCTCTCTTGAGGAAAGACTCAGAGGCACATGCCCCTTGCAGATGCTTTTCAAGCCTCTGGGCTCTCATCTTCCAATGCTCTGGGAGCGGTGTGTGTATCTGGCGGTGTGCGTGCCCAGTGGTGTGGGTGCCAGCGGTGTGCATCTCCCATGAGACCCAGCAGCTGCGAGCTCCAGTGCAGTCGGGACGGTGCACGATGGTGTGGAGGAAGTGAAATTCAGAAATCACTAGGACTAGTTCTAATGTGAAAAGCTAGTTGTCTCACAGTAGGTCTATACATCTTGCTAGTCCGATTATATCGACACATACACACACGGAAATACATGTATTGCAGGAAATTAAAATTGTGTTTTGTCTATTTCATGGGGCATGAATAATCATCACCTTTTCGTAAGTGTTTTTGTTTGAAAATGGGAAGTCAGGGCCTGCAGGTGGCATGGTGGTTGAGGGCGCTGAACATGGCCAACCACAGTTCGAGTTCTAGACCTGGTGGCTTGCTTTCTCACTTTCCCCCCCTTCTCTCACTCTGTCCCTCTCTAGTCAAATTGAAAAATAAATAAAGTTAAATAATTAATAATTCTTTTCAAATAATAATTGAAAAAAACCAGGATGTCACTGTGCTACAGTGCTATCTCAGCCTCCCCAGTAGTAGGGGTCTAAAATGTATGTCACCATGCCACCCTTCGCATGGCTTCTTTTTTTAAAAATTTTATTTCTTTTTCATGAGAGAGATAGAGACAAGCACCCTCACCAGGGTCTGATGCCATGTCTCCTACCCTCCCCCAGCCTTCTCAGCCATGGGATCTGGGCACACACACCTGACATGCACAAATCAACCAGGGGACTGAACCTGCGACCTTCCACACGAGCCCAGCATTGCTTGGGCAGCACCCCACCGCTGCACCACTGAGCCAGCGCATTAACACGAGCGCTCTCTCTGGAAGGTTTTGGACATTTTAGTGATACCTCACAGCCGGATGCAGATCTGAAACATATGCTACCAGCAGACCTTGAAATGCTGGGCTTAATCTCCAAAGATTGAAAGATTGAAGACAGAGGTGAGCAAGGATATGATTTTTTGGGGGAGTGAGGGTGGGGAGAGAGGTTTTTGCTATAAGGTGCATGCACTCACCAGAGAGACAGAGAGACAGAAAGCGAGAAATCACCCCCCCGCCCCCGGGATGGGTAGCCACGCCGCAATCCCTTCTCCTCCATTCTCCTCTCAGGATCTTGGGCACACACGTGCATGCGCCCAACGTGAGTTTAAGCCACCAGATCCGGAACTCGAACCACAGTTGACTACATGGGAGTCCAGCGACATAGCCATTACGCTAACTGCTGGTCCCAGCAAGGATATGATTTTGCTTTTGAAATATAGAAAATGCTGGTGTATTGACTTCCTGTGTGTGCCTTTCTTCTTTACCTTTTTCCGGTTAAGGTTTTTGCGATAGGGTGTGTGAGCTCACCACAACGAAGACAGAACAGAACGGTAGGCCCAGCCTGCACTGTCCCCTGCACAGATGTCTCATTCACATCTCCACGAGATGCAGGAGGACACTGAGCTGCAGAAAGGATCGTAACTGGCCCCAGGTCAAACAGTACACCCTTCTCTCACTCTGTCCCTCTCTAGTCAAATTGAAAAATAAATAAAGTTAAATAATTAATAATTCTTTTCAAATAATAATTGAAAAAAACCAGGATGTCACTGTGCTACAGTGCTATCTCAGCCTCCCCAGTAGTAGGGGTCTAAAATGTATGTCACCATGCCACCCTTCGCATGGCTTCTTTTTTTAAAAATTTTATTTCTTTTTCATGAGAGAGATAGAGACAAGCACCCTCACCAGGGTCTGATGCCATGTCTCCTACCCTCCCCCAGCCTTCTCAGCCATGGGATCTGGGCACACACACCTGACATGCACAAATCAACCAGGGGACTGAACCTGCGACCTTCCACACGAGCCCAGCATTGCTTGGGCAGCACCCCACCGCTGCACCACTGAGCCAGCGCATTAACACGAGCGCTCTCTCTGGAAGGTTTTGGACATTTTAGTGATACCTCACAGCCGGATGCAGATCTGAAACATATGCTACCAGCAGACCTTGAAATGCTGGGCTTAATCTCCAAAGATTGAAAGATTGAAGACAGAGGTGAGCAAGGATATGATTTTTTGGGGGAGTGAGGGTGGGGAGAGAGGTTTTTGCTATAAGGTGCATGCACTCACCAGAGAGACAGAGAGACAGAAAGCGAGAAATCACCCCCCCGCCCCCGGGATGGGTAGCCACGCCGCAATCCCTTCTCCTCCATTCTCCTCTCAGGATCTTGGGCACACACGTGCATGCGCCCAACGTGAGTTTAAGCCACCAGGTCCGTAACTCGAACCACAGTTGACTACATGGGAGTCCAGCGACATAGCCATTACGCTAACTGCTGGTCCCAGCAAGGATATGATTTTGCTTTTGAAATATAGAAAATGCTGGTGTATTGACTTCCTGTGTGTGCCTTTCTTCTTTACCTTTTTCCGGTTAAGGTTTTTGCGATAGGGTGTGTGAGCTCACCACAACGAAGACAGAACAGAACGGTAGGCCCAGCCTGCACTGTCCCCTGCACAGATGTCTCATTCACATCTCCACGAGATGCAGGAGGACACTGAGCTGCAGAAAGGATCGTAACTGGCCCCAGGTCAAACAGTACAAAGCAGAGCCAGGGCTGACCCTGGCTTTGGAACCAGGCTGCAAGTCCAGGCCACCTCCCCCGAGGCCTGCCCTTCAGCTCCACCCCTCCACCCCGACCCTGGAGGCAGATGCTTCCTGCTG
>NW_006159479.1:84788-100480 GCF_000334495.1 Tupaia belangeri chinensis | reverse complement strand
AAGCGGGACTCCTAGATGCCAGTGCTGAAGGTTAGCTCCATGGAGAGTTTCAAGTTAGATCCATTCAAAGTGGGTAACTTCTCCACTAGGTTGCCTGATGTTTGGGAGATCAAATTAGCCCTCTCTGTAGCGAAGGGGCATTCAGTCTTGAATTCCTCCATCATCTTGAGCAATCCCTGAACTCTACATAGGCGTTCATTTAAACTGTAATTCTGTACCCGCCTAATACTTCCTTGGCTTGCCTTTTCTTTTCTTTTTTCAGTTTTTTTCTTTTATCCATAGGACATGTGTGCTCACCAGAGACCCAGCGGATGGCCACGCTGCTATCTATCCCTTCTCCATTTTCTTCTGGGGACCTGGGGCATGTATGTACACACACGTGCCCAGCATGATTTTCAAGCTGCTGGATCTGGGACTCAAACAGCATTCGGCCACGTGGGAGTCCAGTGCCTGAACCACCATGCCACCTGCTGGCCCCGCACCACAGGGCTACCTTAAGCCTGAAGACCATGGTGAACAGACATTCAACTCCTGCCAGGGTCACCTCTGTGTACCACTGCCTCTTTAGGAAGGAGGACAATCACAATACCTGAAATAAAGTCAGCATCAAAACACACACTTAGGGGCAAGGAGGTTAAGGTGCTGGACTCCCACATGACCAACCATGGTTTGAGTCCCAAACCTGGCAGCTTGAACATCACTCCGGACACATTTGTGTGCAGGCCCGAAATCCCAGGATAATGGAGGAGAATGGATTGCAGCATGTCCATCCCCCTGTGGGGTGGTGATTTTTCACTTTCTGGAAACTCTGTTTCTCTCCAGTGAGCATTCACACCCTATTGTGAAAACTTTAACCGAAAGACAAATCAAGAAGAAAGCACACACAGGAAGTCACAGGTGGCCTTTGCCACCCGATCACTCAGTGCTGTAATTTTATCACAGCTCTGTGGGCCCTCTCTGTTACTTTCATAGGCTGTGACATTGGGGACCCTTTGGGAGAAACTGTTATAATATTCATAATTTATCCTCTAGGGAAGGTTGGGAAAAATGAGGTCACTTAGCTGTCACTCTTCGGAAATTTAAAGCAGCTGAAATACTGATTTCATCACATGCTCACTTGTTCATCCCCCCAGCATCTGTGGAGCTCGTTCTCCATGCTGGGCCCCACATGGCCTTCCGCACTGGCGGACATGCTGAGCTGCAGAACAGCGGGCACGATTCCTGCGGCACTCTCGGCTGGCCTCAGGTTCAGAAAAGCAGGAGGGGGTGCAAGGGACTGGGGGAGCCCCGATAGCAGGGGCCTCAGCAGGTCTATGACAACACTGGCCAGCTGTGACCACGGCAACCCCACTCCACCCCACTTCCCTTCTCATGGCCGACACAACTTGCTTTTGAGACCAATGCTAATCCATTGCCATTCAGGGGAGAGAGTCCAGATGGCCGACCTGAAACCCGCACTCCTCCCCTCACATCCTCTGCACTGGGAGAGGGGGTCTTATATATATTCTTTTATGTCTTCTCCCATCTCCAAGGCACCAGGCTCCTTTTCCTTTTTAAACGACATCTACTCAGGACAGTGTAAATGGAGTGACGCAGACTTTGGGGAGAGCCCCCCAGACCTAAATCTCTCCACTACCAGCTGTCTGGTTTGAGCGCCATGGAGCTTCAGTTACTGCCCGGGAGAGGACCCGCCTCACGGGGCTTCTGTGGGAACCACAGGGTCATGTATGTGACCTGCCCGGCTCCGAGTGGACGCCCCACGGCAGCTCCCTCAGCAGAGAACGTGCGAGAGAACGCAGAGGTGGGCGAGCCCACGCCAGGCTCACTGCTACACCATTTCTGGAGGATCCAGTCATAGCTTGGGTGACTTGTGTGGATGGTGACATGCTCAACGCAGGGAGCTGAGGACAGAGGCCACCCAGAGCCTGGACACATCACCCAGAGATGTCCAGGCAAATGGGTCTGGAGTTCAATAAAAGGCCTGGGCCAGAGGCGCCGATCTGAGGTCCCCCAAAATGCAGGGAGCCGCTGAGGTCCGAGCGAGGAACCGCTGGTCCAATTCTGGCTGTGAGTCGAGCCTCAGGACACACCCAGCCCTTTCGTCTGGTTTCGTCTGCATTTTTAACCTATCCATGTCCACCTGAAGACTTTCCTCACCTCTGCAGCAGTGGAGGGAACCTCTGCCCCCTCCTTCCGTTCATGCCAGGGATGCAAGGGCTGCAGGGCAACGGGGACCCAGCTTCTGCCCTGCCCCAAGGCCCCAAGATCTTCCCGATGCCGATCATGTTCTGTCTAGGTGTCCCGGGCCTGTGTACTCGCAACCCCATCCCAAAGTCTGTACTGATCCAGGAGGCTCTGCGGGCCATGGCTAGTCATTCCGAGATATGGTAACCCTGGTGTCCTGAATACCAGGGGACATGAAGGGGCCGGCAGTGATGTGGTGGTTAAGGACACTGGACTCCCACATGGCCGACTATGGTTCCCGTCCTGGACCTGGAGGCTTGCTTTCTCACTCTCCCTCTCTCTTTCTGTTCTTCTCTGGTCAAATTTAAATAAATAAATACAGAGTTAAATAAAATAATTCTTGAAAGAAAAAAAAAAAGAAAATAATTCTTGAAAGAAAAAAAAAAAGTGTCATGGGGACCAAAGGTGGATGGGCCAGCAGGTGGTGTGGTGGTTAAGGCACTGGGTCCCACATGACCAGTTGTACGGCTTGAGTCCTGGACTTGGTGGCTTGAAAAATATGGGCACATGTCCATGCTGCCCAAAATCCTGAGAGAAGAATGGAGGAGAAAGGATTGCTGAGTGGCTTTCTCCCCAGAGGGTGCTTTCCCTGTCTCTGTCTCTCTCCGGTGAGTGCATGGTCTATAGCAAATGAAAGGCCAAGACCTCCGAGGCAAGGCCTCAACCCATCCCCGTCCTCTGGAGGTCTTGGCCAGGCCCTGACAACGGAGACAGATGATGCTTCTCCTCTCCCCCCAGGACTTCGGGGGAAAGGGTGAACCCCTAACTGTGGACTGTTGTTCCTTCTGTGGGGAATAAAAGCCTCAGCCCTTTTTCCGGCACTGAGCATGACATTCATGTGGCCGTGACCTGCCCCGCCAGGATGAATGAGACTCTGTGCTGCCAGGGCGGGAGGAAGCAGGAGGGCAGGCCTGCAGCCACCCAGCAGCGACTGGCAGCACCAGGCGCGCCCTTCACCTTGACGGGGACTGCGGCCAAGCAGAGAGCGGCTTTATTCAGTTGTCAACGTGCTGTGCCGGGTCCAGGGTAGCATGTGACCCACAGCCAGGACCCTGGCACCTAGGGAAGGGCCCGAGCAAGGAGGGCATGGCAGGATCCCTCCCACCTTCACTATAAGCCCTGGCCTCATGGCGGTGGGGCCAGGCTCCATCCCGCAGTCCCCAGTCCTCCCAGACCTGAGTGCTGGGAGAGGAGTGTTCTCTGCGGCTCCCCATCCCCGCACCCCAGGAGGTGAGACTGCGAGTCAGCTAGCCATAAAATGACAGCATCCATGAGCCCCCCCTTGACTCTGCACCAGTGGCTACTGGTGAGGTTCCAGAGTCTGCAGACAAGCAGATGGTCCCCAGCTCCCAGGAGCCTCGGCGACGGCTCTGCACACCTCTCCTCTCTACCCTTCTGAGGCTGAGGGACCATAGCCAGCTCCCAGGGCATGAGGTCTCCATGGAGTCCGGGAGGAGGGAGGCACTCCCGGCATGGCACGCAGGCACATTCACCCCATGTCCTGAAGTGACAGGTAAGGGCTCAGTCCCCCTGCTGCCTCCACGTCGGCACAGGGTGAGGTGTGTTTTGCCCGTGGGGCATGTTTGGCCCTGGATCCTGTTAGCAAGTCCCTGCTCAAGAGCCGGATCCTCTCAATCTTTCAGGATGGTGTAGATACTTCCCTGCTTAAGCCACTCTAAAGCTAGCCCAGAGGAAATTACCTGCAAAAAAGAGAAAATTCTGTATGTCAGAGGAGTGATACCTAGGCAGGAAGTCATGGGAGTCACAGATGAGTTGTAGCAAGGACAATTTTGACAAAAATTTCCTGGGAAGGTTTTTATTTTATTTTATTATTTATTTATTTATTTTGTTGTTTTTGCTATAGGGTGCACTTGCCAGAGAGACCAAAAAAAAAAAGAAACGCACCACTTCCCCAGGGGGTTATGGTCACACCACAGTCCCTGGACACTCCTCCATTCTCCTCTTCAGATCTTGGGCACACACACACATACGCCTGGTGTGAGTTTAAGCCACCGGGTCCAGGACTCGAACTGTGGTCAACTACACGAGAGTTCAGTGACATAGCCATTATGCCAACTGCTGGTCCCATGACTTGTTATCTCACGAGCAGTTTCTACGTTAGTTAATAGTGTTCTAAATTTTGATGGCCGTATATTATTCTGGTGTATGACTATGTTGTACCAGCCCCCAGGAATTTTCAGTATATCATTTTTACAAATCACGCTGCTATGAATATCATTATATCTAAATATCATTATAACTAAAATGTCCTCAGCACCCATGATTATTTTCTTGTAAGAAATTCTTGGGGCCCAAACAGTCACGCATCTTTCTGAGGCTCGCTATGACCAGATGCCATCCGTTCCAGTCCTGGAGGAGAGTGCCTGGCCTCCAGACCAGTTCTTGCTTCTCCGTCCTCTATTTAGGGGAATCCCCAACCCTCTTCTTGGGTCTTGGCTCTCCTTTGTAAGGTCCGCCCGAGTGTTCAGGGAGTCCCTGCACAGGACACGTGCTTCTCGCCATAACGTCCGCTGTCTCCACTTCCGACTGCCTCTTGGACATCACCTTTTATACCTAACCTTAACCCCAAACTCATCATGATCTAAACCAAATGGGTTCACCCAAACGAGAATCCCTCTGGACTTCTCAGCTTCCTTTAACGGTGTTGCCATTTCCTCTGCCTCCATGTTCACGAACATTCATTTAACGTGTTAAATTAATGGCTCCCTTTTCCTGTCTCCATTGTGTGAATGGCCCAGACCCTTGACCCAGCAAGTGGCCCTGAACAGCCCGAATCCCACTGCTCAGGCCCTGTCTGCTTCAGTCGTGACAGGCATCCACATGGCCTCGCCATTCCTGGGTCTTATGATGTCCACTGCCACCATCATATTGGACATCTTCCTTTATCCCTCTACCCACCCACGTGGCCTCACACCCACTTCACTGAGCTCCTCTGGGCACAACTCTGGAAGTTACCGTATGAGTGGGCTGCACCACCTCACCTCTGTGTACCCCATAACTCTCCCCCATGGGCTTCCTCTGCCTTCCCTGAAAACTCTCCCCAGGGCCATCCAAGGCCTCCAAGCCAGTAGACACAGCCTCTGTCCTCTGCCTCACCCTCTCAGAGTGGCAGGGCTGGCCTCTGCCCATGGATCGCCCTTGTGACTTCCAGGCAAACTTGCCCTCCTGAGCTCTGAGGAGCGGCATGCCAGGCTCTGTCTCCTCCACTCGTCTCCTTCTCCTCCCCTTCCTGGACAGCTTCATGTCTGTAATCCAGGCGTGAACAGGCGACTCTAGAGCTCCGTGGCTGACCTCTGAGCCCAGGGACACGCCTGCTGGCTCGCTGGGTGTCTCGCAGGCTCTGGGCGTGCACAGCATGAAGTGGGATGCTGCGGTGCTGCTGGAGGCTCTGAGATGACCCCAGTCATTCATGCCAGAGATCCAGAATGCCATGTCACTCGCTGACGGCCAGTCGATGGGCACTTCTGCTTTTGAGATATGCACCAAATCCCGCACCTCTCTGCATCTGGGCACTCCCAAACACACACCTGGTCTGGCTCCACATGTGATTAAAGTGGGGTTCTCGTAGGTCATTCCTGGCTGTGGTTCTCCCTGCCCCAAACCCTCCAATAATTCCCTTGACATGCAGAATCAGGTCCCAAATGCTATCACTGTCCTCACAGCACTGCGGGCTCTGCCCGGCCTTCCCTCCCAGGGCTGCCTGGCTGCTGCTCATTCCTCCCTTCCGGCCTTCCTTCCTGCTCTTCCTTCTGCCTGGAACGGTCTTCCCTTGCCTGCCACTGCTCTCATCCCACCTGTCTAGGCCGAAACGTCCCCTCCTGGGCTTCCTGGACCTAACAGGAGCTTCCCACCTGCAGGACTGGGTGCCTTTGCGCAAGGGGCAAATCTCAGGGGTGTGGGGGCACGGGGGAGCCATGTTTGTTTTCTTCATGAACACGTCCCTAGGGCTAGTCCGGAGTCTGGGTACAGTATCCGCATTCTTTTTTTTTTTTTTCTTTTTTGCCAGAGTGTGTGCAGAGAGAGAGAAAGAGAGCACCCTCAACTGGACGTGGTCACCCTGCAACCCCTTTTCCTCCATTTCTCCACCCCATCAAGATTTGGGGCAAGCACGCCAGGGCTGGATTCAGTTGGCCACATGGGGTCTGGCCCCACACGCGCGGTGCTTAAGCTGCACTGCCAGGCCGGCCGGCCGTTTCTCAGCTTGAGGCAACCACCAGCCGCCGCGTTACCCTCTTGTCCCTCTACTCCACACTGACGGGAGCCCTGCCCAGATGCCAGAGTGACCCTTTTAAGGTACAAATATGACCGTGTCACTCAGCTCATCACCTGTCCATGGCCCCCTATTGCCCCTCAGAATTATTCCCAAGGCCGTTCGTGGTGTCACCCTCCCGGCCGGCCTCCCACCCCTCCTCTCCTGCCCACTGATGCCACAACCACCGCAGCTCCCTCGTGCGCAGCACTCCCCCTGCACGACCCCTCTAGCTCTCGCTGCCCTGGCAACGCCAGACCCCAGGCGACAACACTCCGTTCTACTTTCACACCTCGGCAGCAGCTGCATCAATTTCTGGGTCATGCAGCCCTCTGGTGGCTACAACAAATATTGGGCTTTCTGGTATTCCTACAAGGCCCTTCCTGCCAGTGAGACCAGGTGGGTCTCGGTACCCAATGACTGAATTTAAAAAAGCCTGCGAGGGATGCCTAAGTAGTGGAGAGACAAAATTAACCTTGCCAGACAGACAGAGAGAGACATAGAGACAGAAGGCGAGAAATCACCTCCCAGGGGGGATGGTCACGCCACAATCCTTTCTCCTCCATTCTCCTCTCGGGATCTTGGGCACGCACGCACACGCGCCCGGCATGAGTTTTAAGCCACCAGGTCCAGGACCCGAACGCGGAGAGCGGCAGCTGCAGTGCTGAGCTAAACCTCACCGTGCAGTCAGTAAGAAACGTGAAGTCCTTGGCCTGAGTTCCGAAACTGAACTCCATCCCCACCAGGAGAAGCATGGGTGCTCAGGGAGGGCCTCTGGAGGCCCGATGGCTGGCCTGGCCACATCGGCTCCTGCCTGGACTCTTGCAGAACCTTCCTGAAGAGAGCCCTGGTGGGTCCCTCCTCCACTTGCTTAGGATCTTCCCCTGCACGAAGCTGGCAGGTCCCCTGAGGGAGTGGTCAGGAGGAAATGCACAGGGACAGCTGGAACAGCAGGACTGCGGGGTGGGGAGTCTCCATGTCATGGGAGAGGAGAGGGTCTCTGGACGTAAGGACGCAAAGCAAAGAGCAAAGAGGGCACAGGAGAGACCCTGGGAGGAGAGGAATGGGATGCGACAGGCGGGCAAGGCTGAGGCAAACCAGAGCCCGAGGGGGGCCGAGCTGCGAAGCCAGGGAAGGGAAGTGTTTCTGTATTTTTGGGTTGAAAAGAAGTTTTGAAAGGACGGGATGGTGGTATAAAAAATCCTGGAGGCCAAGTGGGGGCTGGCCATTAGGAGCTGGGAGCCCCTTTGCGCGCAGTGGGCAGCAGGGTCTGTGGGGTGAAGGGAAGATGCGGCCCAGAAAGCGGCTTCGGCTGCGGCTGCGAGATAAAGGGAAAGGAGCGCAGGGCGGCGGGATCGGGTCTCAGCAACCTCTGGGTAAGGAATCCTCCAGATCACGCCGTAAATAGAAGCAACAGGTTTTTCTCTGAGTCTGTGGAGGTGGCTGGGGTGGCCTATATAGGTGGGCCTTGGTGGTGGTGGTGGTGGTGGGGGCAGGCCTGCCTGTTTGGAGGAACGCGGGGACGCCTGTCTTGACTCTTGACATCGGAACTGGCCTCAGTCCCCGAACCCCAAGTCAGGCATGGAGAAGTCGGCTCCACCGGCAGGTGGGAGGAGTGCAAGGCTGTTTAGTGACGCCCTGGAGACAGGACAGAGGGCAACTCGGGACCCCTGCCGCCCTCCCCGCCGAGACAGCAGGTCAGAGAGGGAGAGGCTGGATGGCGTGACTATTGCGAAAATTACAGAAAGCCCCAGATTTGGAGAATCCAAGTTCGAGTTCTGGCTCTGCCAGTTACTGCCAGTTAGTGCAGCCTCGGGGAGGTCGCTGAACCCGAATCCCTGCTTCCCTGAAGCGGAAGCGCCGAGTTCCACCTCCTGGTGTGAAGTCAGAGCAGGAGACACTGGGCAAAGCGCTTTGCAGACCTCTGCACGATGACACAGGAAGTTCCGGGGAGAGGTGGGAGGCTGTCATGGGACGGCGGGAACACAATGGCTACTTTCAAGTACTGAAAGGCATTCATGTGGAAGAGGACGGGACACAAAGAAGCCTGTGTTTCTAGATCAAGGGCTGATGATGGAAATGAGGGGAGTGACAGGGAGGAGATTGTTCCATAAAAAATAACATTTTAATAATGAGGGCAGTTCAAACATGGCTTCCGGAGGTAGTGAATTCCTCATTGCTGGGGGTGTCAGAACTGGGCCCGGCTGACCTGATACACTCAGGGGAGAACTGAGGAGGAGGTGCAAGCATACCAGTAGCTAGATCAAGTCCCCCCAGTGGGCTGCCTGCCACCCCAGCCCCCAGAGGGCATTCTGTTGGCAGAATCTCTCAGTGATTGAAATGGCGTTTGGCAGGTGGGGGTCGGTCATGCTAAGCCCTAGCAATACTGACAGCCCTGACCAATGGAAGACAATCTCTCGAAGTGCCTACAGTGCCCTGGGGTCACCACCGGGCTATCAGCCCAGGGTTACAATCCCGAGTTCAAATACATGCAGGTCCTATTTTTTAGGAAGCCCTCCACTTTTCTTTGGCCAATGCTTCACTGCCCTAACGGGGGCTGAAAAAGTATTTGACTTCAGAAAAATCTTAGGTACAATTAAACAGGCAGTCACAACAGAACATTGGAATCAATTTAAGTAGCAAAAGCATACTCCAAGTTTTACAAAACAGTCATAAATACACATAATCATATAAAGGGCGATGAGGTTACCGCGTGCATAAAGCCTGTTATTCCTCCTTCCAAAGAGCGCCAACTCCCTGGTGGAGGCACCAATGAGCGATGCAGCTCACACACTGGCAGAAATAAGCAGTGCGCGTCTAATGAACTATTTTGCTTGCTACAGAGAACACAGAAAGGCTCTTAGGTAATAAACAAACAGTAAAATTATCCTTTACAAAGTCTGAATTTACCATTACCCTCCCCACTTTGAAATGAAGGAATACACTGTAATATGTGTTTAAACACCAGCTCTGATTCCTTGGGCTGGGGGTGAAGCCCAATGGAGAATCAGCAGACCTGTCACCGCCTCAGCTTCTCCGCTCCTCACCGCGGCTCTGCAGTCCTCGTGTGTGTCCGGGCCACTTGCCTTGTCCACCTGCAGGCTGACCATCCACCTCCACTACTTGCCCTCGGAGGTTCATCCCATCCCCGCTGCTGGCCTGACAAACTCCTAGGCCCCTTGGGGACCCACCTCAGCAGCTCCACAGCCATAGGCCTTTCAGGACTCCTCAGAGCGCCTGCCTGTCCCATGTGCCACCGCTGTTCCTTTAGCAGCTGGGCTGGCAGGAGTGGACATTCCTCAGCCTTAAAGTCACCAGAATCACCCTAAAGCCTCTAACACCTGGCTTACAGACCCGCCCTGGGAGTTTCTGACTCGATAGGTCTAGGGTGCGTTTCTAACAAGTCTCCAGGTGATGCTGACCCGCTGGGCCAGGACCACACCCGGAATCGTTTCTCTCAATGATTCGATTTCAGGCTTGCATTTTCTACGAGACTGCAGACTGCCAGCGTGGTGAAATCAGCGAGCATTCGCTGCACATCCCATCCCCAGGGTCTTGCCAGTGTCTGACAGTTACTCAACAGATGTTTCCTGAGTGCCCATTATGTGCCCGGCACTGTCCTAGGAACTGAGATCCAGCAGTTAAAACATCTGCATATAATTCACATAAGACCTCCCTGCCCTCGGAGTTGATCTTCTGTTTACCCCCGCTGTAAACTGTTTACTGAAATCTGACCAGCTGTGCTGAAGAAGAGGTTACCCTAACCATGTTAACGTACTATGGAGATAGCAAGTTTTCACTTTGTAATCAGTGTTTCCCATTTGTACACTTTTCCTTCTAAGAATCCACCCCAATGTCCACCACACAAATCCATAAACTTAGGAGTATATCAGGCTTCTGAGTCTTGCCAAATTCTTGCTGGCTGGTTTATAAAATATTTGGTGTGGATGACATACAGTAAAAAAAAAATACCCATTTATGGTTGATACATACAGTATAATAAAACAATTTAGGAGGGAAACAATCTCAAGTGTTTTTATTTACTAATATTTCAGAATAGCTTAACTCGTGCTTCTCAAGTCAGCATTAGTTATCTCTAAGGGGAGCCCCCAGTAGCCTGCTATACAAGCTGGGACCTCGGGCCAAATGCGTGGACAGTCCTGTGTGCAATTCTGAGAAACCCGTAGGAGGCCCCGGAGGCCATGTGGTGTCGTGGATAGATGGGCACAAGAGCAAGGGTGAGCCTGGCTGCCCCTGCATGGCCAGGGAAGCTGGTTCTCAGGTCACACCCCAGCCTGTGGTCCATGGGTCATGGCCACTCCCTCCCCAACCCTAGGGAAGTACAAAATCTGTACCTTCAGCTTTGAACTAATCTGAAAGTGTCTCAGAAATAACAATGAGAACGATCACAAAGGGCAATTGGGAATGTAACTGAAGTGGCCATAACATTTACTTTCAAGATTCAATATTCCTAAGGTTTGCAAATGTTTTTAAAAAGTTTTCCTTTTTTCTCTCTTCGTCTCTCTGGCAAGCGCACATGTCCTATGGCAAAAATCTCTCTCAAAAAAAACAGCTTTCCTTTCTAAAAATACATTTGTTTATTTATCGATTTATTTGTCATGATTTTCAAGTCATCTGGTCTGGAACTCGAATCATGGTTGACCATGTGGAAATCCAGCGCCTTAACCTCCAGACCACCTGCTGGCCCAAAAGGGCCTTTTAAAGTCAAAGCCTCTGTTAATTAAATGGAGGGGAAAATTACATGTGGGGCACCATTTGTAAATGGAATTCTAAAAAAGGCTAGTTTCCATATTCCATATTCAATATTGTGTTAACATCATAGCCAAAGTTGTTAGTGATTTCAAGAATCAGTGATATCGTATAGCAACATTGCCTCAGAAGAACATTCTCTTCCTACTGCTACCGAAAATCAGTGATGTAATTGGAACTGGACCCTACTCCAAGTCACTGTGATTGATCCTAAATATTAATAGATTAAAGAGAAATTAACATTGTAAGTGTACTTTTAAAATGGAGACCGGGTCCACTAACTTCATTTTTTTGGGGGGAGAGGTTTTTTTTTTTGGTTTTTTTTTTTTTTTTTTTGTTACAGGGCATGTGCACTCGCCCCAGAAGAGAGAGACAGAAAGCGAGAAATCACCCCCAGGGGGGATGGCCACGCCGCAATCCCTTCTCCTCCATTCTCCTCTCGGCATCTTGGGCACGCACATACATGTGCCCAGCTTGTTTTAAGCCACCGGGTCCGGGACTCAAACCACGGTCAACTTCATGGGAGTCCAGCAACATAGCCATTACGCTAACTGCTGGTCCCTAACTTCATTTCTTTTATGAGTCAACCCTAATTGAGTAAATTCTGATTACTAACAGGCTTTGCGATTATTGTGACCTGCTGGTCAGCTATACACTGAGTCTTAAAAGGTGACATTTACTTCCCGGGAGCATTTGACTGTCAACCTCGGAATCCAAAGGAATTACTATTTCTTAAAAGATGTGTAATTCCATGCTGAGGAGTGACCTTCAGTGAACCAAATAATTTCAAATGAAACATTAGGTTACTGGACAAGTCATGACGTAGTTTTCTATGCAAAATGCGTCATGGCTTTTCCGATGACCTAATAGCAATCGATCTCTGTTGGCAATTACATTGGTCTCATTAAATTACTGCTACCTCCTTTAGTGTAATGAAAGAACACATTACTATATTTTGGAAAATACACAAATCTAAAATAAAAATATTCTCATTAACATCATTCATATTCCAGTAATAAATCATTTTCCTTAAAAAATGTTTCAGTTATTCACAAAGTCCACCCTTAATAACAAGGCTGAATTCTAGAAGCGCAATAAAACTTCTTGAGCCTTCCTTCCCTCCAGCGCAGGCGAGGCTCCTTAGTGGGTTCCGAGGCACAGCTTCTTGTGTTGGTGCTGGTCTTCATTCAGAGGGACGGGTCTGACCACACCATCTAGCAATCAAGAATACCTTCATATCAGCCAAACTACTTCAAATGCATGGGCACTTATTTCAGCCATATAGATGGTAAGAACAGAATGACGCTTAAGTTAAAGGAGCACTTATTTTATCTTCAAATTCTCAACCATTTACAAACCGACTCTAGAAAACTCACTCTCAAGCAACACAGTATCTGACCTTTCGCAAAAATTTTTGAATTTTTTTTGTTACTGCCAGAGGGCAAGCACACTTGCCAGAGCACTGATGAGCACACCCCAATGGGGCCACCCTTTTCCTCCATTTCTCCCTCCCATCCGGTCTTGGGACACACACATGTACACCCTGCATGTCCTCAGCAGCCAGGGCTGGGATTCAAACTGTGATTGGTTGGCCATGTGAGATCCAGCTACCAGCAGACAGCTGGGAAGCCAGTCCCGGATCTGACCTTTTGCAGTTAATTTTATTCTTTATTTATTGTGAGGGAAGCACCCCCGAAGGGGCCTTTTTCTGTGCTTCTTTCCTCCCCACAGCCTTCCAGACAGCTAAGATCAGGGACTGGGCTGTGGGCATGCCCAGTGTGTTCATGTCAACCCAGAAAAGAAATATTTAACCAGTACTTGCAAGTCAAATTTCTGGGTCATGGGGTAGATGCATGTTCATCTTTATGAAGATGAAGTTGAATTACTATCTACGGTGATAGTAAAATTTTCAGTCCAACCACCAACATACAAAATTCCTAATTATCCATGTTCTCACTAGCACTTGGTACTGGCAAATTTTAATTCTGCAAGCCTAATTATAAAACGTTGCTTTGATGTGATGGTGACTAGCATTTCTCTAATTACTAATGAGTTTGATCATCTTTTCTGTGTTTACTGACTATCTGTTTTTCTTCTGTTGTGAACAAATAACTATTTTGTACTCATTCTCTATTACATTTTTCTCCTTCATCAATCCATAGGACTTCTGGGACACGTTCAGAAGCCAATTCACTATCATGTGGAAAATATATTCTTCCAGTTAAAGGCCCTTAAGTTCTTTCACTAGAAAGTCTTCTGGAGAAAGACTTTCTTAGTCTTTGGAGATAAGAAGTCCTTAACTGGAATGTATTCTAATTTCTTTTTCTTTTCATAAATGGTCAGCAACTTGTGTTCTGTGTAAATTATCCTTTATATTCCAAGTCATAAAAATATCCTATACTTTCTTCTAAACCTTGAAATAATACTTACTATTCCACTTGTCTTTAATTCATATGGGATTGATTTTTATGTATTATGTGAGGTAAGAATTCAGCATAATTTTTTCTTCTTTTTTAGATTTTTAAAAAATTTACCAAAGGTGGGACCAGCAGATGGCATAATGGTTATGTCACTAGACTCCCATGTAGTCGACTGCAGTTTGAGTCTTGGACCTGGCAACTTAAAACTCATGCTGGGTGCACATGTGTGTATGTGTGTGTGCGTGTCCAAAATCCCAAGAAGAGAATGGAGGATAAGAGACTGCAGTGCGGCCATACCCCCTGGAGGGTGATCTCGCATTCTGTCTCTATAGCTCTCTCTGTCTTTCCAGCAAACACACACGCCCTATAGCAAAGTAGAGGGTACATGTGCTCATAGGAGAGAGAGAGCGAGAGAACAAAAGTGAAAAAGTATATCTCCCATGGGGAGTGATCATGCCGCTATCCCTTCTCCAACCCTCTCTGTTTTTGAGATTTTGGGCATACCTGCACATGTGCCCAGTGTGTTTCTCAAGCCACCAGGACTTGGATCATGTGTGATCCAGTCACCCTAACTGCCAGGCCATGAGCTAGGCCCAGTATAATTTTTTTCCCAGTATTACACATTAAATAGTCTATTCTTGCCCCTGCGATGTGCATGACTCCCTCTGTCATGGGTAAATGCCCAAAATTAAAGAGCTTAATGGGCAACAGTGTGCCCATTAAATAGCAGTAGCTTAGTGCGGTTCCTGATTTTGAGTTTGCCAAAGGGCACATGTGCTTGTAGGAGAGAGACAGAAAGAGAGGGAAAGTGAGAAAGCCTCCCCTCAACCCCTTACATGAGGAAAGGTCACACTGCAATCTCTTCTTTTCCATCTCTCCCCCCTTTGGGGATGTTAAGCACACCCGCACGCTGGAGCCCAGCATGTTTCTCAAGCCCGCAACTGTGCAGTCAGCCATGTGGAATCCAGAACCTTAATCACCACACCACCAGTGGGCCCAGTTTTGCATTCTCTTAGTGGTATCCTTTAATGAATAGATGTTTTTAACTTTAACATAGATAAATTAATTAATCTGTTCATGATTGTATTATGAATCCTTTCTTTAACAATAGGAAATTATGGGGTTGTTGGAAAAGCCATGATGCATTTTTGCACAGAAAATATGTCATGACTTTCCTGACAACCTAATATTAATAAACCCCTTCAAATACTTAGATTGAGCATATACTCTTTAATCAGACTTAGATATTTTCTTTCCTTTTTATCTTTAGCATTTTCCTGATTTTCTTTTTATTTATTTATTTTTTTTTAGGTTTTTGCATAGGGCACATGTGCTTGTCAGAGACAGAGAGAAAGAAAGTGAGAAATCACCCCCTGAGGGGGATGGCCATGTCACAGTCCCTTCTACTCTTGGAATTTTGGGCACGTATGCACATGTGCTTGGTGTGATTTTCAAGTCACTGGGTCTGGGATTCGAACCATGGTTGGCCATGTGGAAGTCCTGCATCTTAATCACCACACCACCTGCTGGCCCTTCATGATAGTTTTTTAAGAAGAAAGATGCAGAGAAGAAGCCGAGCCTTCAGAAGAAGGTTCCACATGGCTCCAGCGAACTAGATTTTTCAGGGAATGAAGATTTTCTACTGATAATTCAGCCTCCAGCAAACGAGCTAGCGGCTGAACTTCAAGAATTTGAAAGAAACACACCATCCATCAGATGACAAGAAATTACCGCCAGATCACGAGAAATATGGGAAAATGAGAAAATACCTCTCCTTCAAGGGAAAAGAGTAACTCTTCTTCATCCGCAAGCAGTTCGGTGACAATCATGGAAATGTCTGATAAGGAATTTAGAGCAATCATAATGTCGAAGCTAACAGAGATGGAAGAGAAGAGAGATAATGAACTGCTAAAAAGAAAGGAGAAAGAAGTTGATGAGTTCCAGGAGTTGAGGAAATTCTTGCAAGATCTAAAAGAGGAATTACACAC
>NW_006159479.1:71882-83576 GCF_000334495.1 Tupaia belangeri chinensis | reverse complement strand
AAACAGTATAGAAAGCAAACATAGATATCAGAGACAGTGTGGGAGGAGAGTGGGAGATGGCAGAGGGTAAGAGATAGGGAATCAAGGATGGGGGGAAAAGCAAAACATACAGAAAACAAGAAATGGAAGATCATTTGCTGACAATAACATGTTTGTTGATGTGCTTGATTGAGACAATATACAGTGTACTCTGGATGGAAAAATCTCATTTTGTATGCTATAATGATGTATAGTGAATGAATGCAAATAAATAAATTGAAATAAAAAAAAAAGAAGAAGAAAGAAAGATGCAGGAGCCAGCAGGTGGAGTAGTGTTTAAGGTACTGGACTCCCCCACATAGCCAACTACACTTTGAGACCCAGACCCAGTGGCTTGAAATGCATGCCAGATGCATGTGCGTGCATGCCCAAAATACTGAGAGGAGAGCAGAAAAGGGATTATGGCAAGGCAGTCCCCCCTGAGGGGGTGATTTCTTGCTTTTTGTCTCTCTGGTGAGCACATGTGCCCTATAGCAAAAATCTCTCCAAAAAAAAAAAAAAAAAAAAAAAAAAGAAAGAAAGATGCAGTGGACAGGTGTTTTGTTCTAGATTGCAAACAATAAATTTACTATTTTTTTTTTTTAAAAAAAGCTAAATCAGAACACCAGAAAACCAAGACACCCAAACATAATTTTCACAGAGATCATTATATTTCTTGATTTTTTAAAGATAATCAAGTCATTGCTTCAAGAAAACTTATAATAAACTTCCATTTACCTGGAATCTAAACAATTAGATAATGTCACAACACTATTGTCCAAAATTTTGTGCCTAAGGATTTGTAAGACCTTATAAAGGTTGTATTACATTAAAAACATCTGTGTTATGGGACCAGCAGTTAGCGTAATGGCTATGTTGCTGAACTCCCATGTAGTTGACTGTGGTTCGAGTCCCGGACCCAGGAGCTTAAACTCATGCCAGGCACATGTGTGTGCGTGCCCAAGATCCCGAGAGGAGAATGGAGGAGAAGGGATTGGGTCTTGGCCATCCCCCCTGGGGGGTGATTTCTCACTTTCTATCTCTCTGTCTCTGTCTTTCTGGTGAGCACACGTGCCCGATAGCAAAAACCTCTCAAAAAAAAAAAAAATCTGTGTTATTACATAATGAATAAAATGTCAAAGACTAGTCTTAATAATTCATTCATGGTAGCTGGGATGATTCTTGGTGAAAAGATTATTCTAACAACCAGAACATTTCATTCCATCCTCTGGCCAACTTGGGCACGTGTGGCTTCATTCTAGGAGGACGTATACAGCCTCATCATCTGGTTCTAGATCCATCTATACTAATTATACAGATTTTTTTTTCCTTTTTTGCTGTCCAAGAAGCTTTTGCTTTGATATAGAAGAGGATTTTTGTTTACTGTTTCATATAAATTTAATTCATAACCTCAATTTGTACATAATTATTCACATTAAGCTGTAGATTCTACAGGAGGTATTATATTTATCAGCACTTTCCATTGCATCCAGCATATGGCAGAAACAAACGTTTATGAACCAACCAAATGGCAAAAACCTGATCTGCAAAAAGAATAAGTTCCATCTATCCACACAGCAATTTTTATCACCCAATTATTAAAAGTCACCACGTACTCTTTCTCCTCAGCAACAAAGTTAACTTCAGTACAGGACTTACACTGAATACTTACTTTCTCTCCTTTCAGGCTCATTTTGTTCAAGACAATAAGCTCCTGATGGATTCAGCTGCCACTGTAAGAGGGCACATTATTTCATTTATGTTTATAAAGAACCTAATAAATAGCATTTCCACACCTTGATTTTAAATGTCAAAAGAGCTTTAGAAATAACACAAGGAAATGGAGTCAGCATGTCCATACCAACAAAGCCCTAATAATGTCACCCTGAATGATCCTGAATGATACAGCTCTGGGACCAGAATCAGTACTTCTGGAGACAGAAGCAAACTTAAAGGCCCTTTGGTTCATTTTGCAGGTCAGGAAGCAGAAGAGCAGAGCGCTGTGACCTGCTGTGGGCTACACACCAACTACAGGCAGCAGTGGAATCAGGACCTGGGGGTGCCCATGCCCTGCACCACAGGATTTCCACCAATTCTTATTCCAGCTCCAGGTCCTCTATGGAGGCTAGAGAGGGCCACGGTGCAATGGCAATATGACCAAGATTAGCCTGCCCTTTGATATATTCCATCATATAAGCTATCATATATTTCTATTTCTTCTGATTATAGTTTCCCATTTCAACCATTCAGAATGAAGTAGAGAGCTTGAAGATTCTCAGATATTAGAGAAAACTAGAGCAGAAGAAAAAAAAAATGGAGTGCAATGAACATCCCATAGCCCAGCCTTCCTTCTTTACTTGGCCAAAACCTCCATCAGAATCACTAATGACTTCACCCAAGAAGGCCCTGCCAAGGTCCCAGCTCCAGAGAGACACAAATTAAATACAAACTACCTTGGTGTCTCTTCTGTAGCATCAGTTAGTTCATGAGAGTAACTGGGTGATATCCTGAGCCTCGAAGGGAGTGAGGTACAAGAAAACATTTTACCATGTGTAAAAAGTCCATAGAAAGGGAGGGCGGCTGGAACTGCTGGTCAGTTATAGAAGTGGGAAGGTTAGAGTTAGCATTGAGAGAGAGAGAGGACTTATAAGGCATAGGGGGTTACAAAAATAATTATTAAAAAAAAGAGAAAGGAAAGAAAAAGAAATGAAGAAGGCAGGAAGGAAGGAAGGAAGGAAGGAAGGAAGGAAGGAAGGAAGGAAATATACATGTTTTGAAATAGGCTGAATCACTAAAATCTACTATAATAATTTGGGTAAAGAAAGAACCAATACCCCTAAATTTACATTTAAGAATATTTTAAAAAGGCTTTTTATAACTATAAAAAAACTTAGAAAAAATCTAGGGGAACAATTCAATTAGGGGTGTGTGTGTGTGTATGTATGTGTATATATGTGAACATTGTATGATTATTATTGAAGAATTTTTTAGAGTTTGCCTTAGGGCATGTACACTCACCAGAGAAAGGAAAGGAGAAAGTGAGAGGGAAAGTGAGAAATCACCCCTTGGGGGGTGGCCATGCTTCAATCCCTTCTCCATTCTCCTCTCAGGACTTTGGGCCCACATGCACATGCTCTTGGTGTGAGTTTCAAGCCACTCGGTCTGGGACTCGAACTGCGGTCATCATGTGGGAGTTCAGTGGCATAACTGCTACTCCATCTGTTGGCCCCTTGAGGAATTTTTGAATGACCCACAAAATATACCAACGTGTTAATAGTGATATCTATCAGTTGTGGGATAACAATTTCCTAGTTTTCTAAATGAACATGTATCACTTTTTTTTAGAGACAGGGTGTCACTATGTCACCTAAGTCTGACTACAAACTCGTCACCCTCATGCTTTGGCCTCCTAAACAGCTGGGATTACAGGGCACATCTCTGCATTCCACTCTTACATTACTTTTTTTTTTTTTCTTTTTGGAGAGTTTTTTTTTTTTTTGCTATAGGGCACGTGTGCTCACCAGAAAGACAGAGAGAGACAGAGAGACAGAAAGCGAGAAATCACCCCCCAGGGGGGATAGTCACGCTGCAATCCCTTCTCCTCCATTCTCCTCTCAGGAGCTTGGACACGCATGCACACGAGCCTGGCGCGAGTTTAAATCACCGGGTCCAGAACTCGAACCACGGTCGACTACGTGGGAGTCCAGTGACAGAGCCATTATGCCAATTGCTGGTCCCTTACATTACTTTTTTAATTACACACAAAAAAGTAAAACCCACATGTACTACACAGAGAAAAAAAACTGAATAAATGAACATGACAAACACTGATAAAGCTATTCTCAAAATTAGCTTTACCTGGGACCAGCAGATGGTGTAATGGTTATGTTGCTGGATGCCCACATAGTTGACCATGGTTCAAGCCCCAGAGCCATCAGCTTAAAACTCATGCTGGGCACATGTGAATATGTGCCTAAAATCCCAAGAGAAAAATGGAGAAGGAATTATGGTGTGGCCATTCCCCCTACGGCAGGTGATTTCTTGCTTTTCTGTTTCTCTGTCTCTCTGGTGAGCGCACATGCCCTACAGCAAAAATCTCTCTAAAGAAGAAGGAGGAGGAGAAGAAAAATAGTGTTACCCTGTCCTAGGCTAGTTTTTGACACCACCATAGAACACAGCCGCTATCTGTAACATCAAAAAAGAAAAGTCTAAATTGTTCAAACAAAATTAATTTCAACTTACTTTAATCTTAAAAACAAATACCAAGTGTTTTTATATGCTACTGTTTTTGACATATAAGGCTACAATAATTGAAATTCAAATGCAGAACAAATACCAGTTCATGTTAATTGGTGGTATGTACTAATGAGGTATTTAGCTAACTACTTCTATTACATTTCAAGCCAGACCAGAGGAGGAAAAGGATAAGAGGGTGGAAGGCTAATCTTCATCAGAAGGAGAGAAAAACCATGAGAAGGTCTTTTCTCTCTAACGTGCACCTGAGTGAGGGTGCTCCTGGGTGGGCCTGGCCCAGGGAGGCATTTCTATGTGCCATCTCTGCCGCTGGGGCTCCCTGACCGGCCTGCCCCCTTCTGCTTCTCTTGTCTTCCTTTATATTCTTTTTTTTTTTTGGAGAGGTTTTTGCTATAGGGCGCATGCACTTGCCAGACAGAGAGAGACAGAGAGACAGAAAGTGAGAAATCACCCCCCAGGGGGGATGGTCACGCCACAATCCCTTCTCCTCCATTCTCCTCTTGGGATCTTGGGCACGCATGCACACGCGCCCAGCGTGAGTTTTAAGCCACCGGGTCTGGGACGCGAACTGTGGTCGACTACGTGGGAGTCCAGTGACACAGCCATTACGCTAACTGCTGGTTCCCTTCCTTTATATTCTTTTGATCTCTTCATTCTCTTAACAATTGAGAAGTTACCAAAATCTACTAGTGAGCAAGATATTTCAGAACTTGCCATAATAACCCATCACTCACAGTACTAAAGAGTTAAGTTGCTTATTCTTGTGAATAGAATTTGAAAAATTGATTTTGTCACACAGTTCAGGAGAAATGAAAGACAGAAAACACAAACACAGGAAGGGCAATTTCTCTGACTAATTGGATATAAGCTTTAACTAAGTTTTAAAAGAGAGCGATCTTTCACATCTCTTCCTTGTTGTAGTGCTATATCGCTCCCATTCTCTCTTTTTTTTAATAATTATTTATTTTATTTTATTTATTCATTTATTTTTTAATTTGACCAGAGAGAGACAGAGGTTGACAGTGAAAGAAAGAGGAAGTGAGAAAGCAAGCCACCAGATTCAGGACTCAAACCCTGGCTGGCCATGTGGGAGTGTCCAGCGCCTTAACCATCACACCACCTGCTGGTCCCTGCTCCCATTCTCTTTTAAACTGTGATAAACTTTAAATAAAACAATCAGAAATTAAAACAAATGAATGAATAAATAAAATGAAATAGTTCCTTTAAAAAATTGGAAATATAAGCCAAAGCTACATGATAAATTAAAAATGGTAAAAATGCACAATATACACACAGAAACTGATAACATGTTCCTGTATTTAAACACACACACACACACAGAGGTTGAGCATCTCTAATTCAAAAATCTGAAATCTGAAAGGTTCTAAAATTGAAAACTTTGGAGCACTAAAACTATACCACAAGTGGAAAATTTCACACCTGAAATTGTGATGGGTCAAAATTAAAATGCTACAAATACAAAATATTATGCTAAATTACCTTCAGCCTATAAGTACAAAGTATGTATGAAAACATAAGTGAAAAAAAAAAAAAACATAAGTGAAGTCCCATTACTAAAATATCAATATGCAAATACTTCAAAGTCTGAAAAAAACAAAATCTGAAACACCTGTTCTCAAGCATTTTAGGTAAGAAACATTCAATCTGTATATATCTGTGCTTGTCTATCTGATTAAGAATACTGGGGACAGCAGTTGGCGTAATGGCAATGTCACTGGACTCCCATGTAGTCGACCGCAGTTCGAGTTCCAGACCCGGTGGCTTAAACTCATGCCGAGCGCGTATACGTGCATGCCCAAGATCCTGAGAGGAGAAGGGATTGCAGTGTGGCCATCCCCCCTGGGGGGTGATTTCTCACTTTCTGTCTCTCTGTCTCTCTGTCTTTCCAGCGAGCGTACACACCTTACAGCAAAAACCTCTCAAAAATAAAAAAGGATATATATGTATGTATGTATGTTCCAGGCACCCTGGACAGATGTATATAAAAGAAATGCAAAGCTGTAATGTACAAACAATTCTGCTTCCCTGCTCCCCTGTAAATTCTAACATCTAAATCTTTCATTAAATTAAGTAACTGGATTAAGTAACTGGACGTCATAAAAAGCAATATATGACTGTGGACAGGATCTTTTGCTTTATAGGTCATTACTGGAGCAACAGGTGAACCTTCACTGGAATCTGTGGGTTAACGGCAGTAATGTATGAATGTTCATTACCAAATTATTGTGGCTGAATTGTTATAATCTGAGGAAACAAGGGTGATCTGGTATCATAGCAATGATTTCCAGGAAAAAAATATTTTGTACTGTTGTTTTTGTATGCTTAATATGGTTTCAAAATAAAAAGTTTAGGGAGAAAAATTTAAATAGTAAAAAAGTATAAAGAGTTACAGTTCTGGGACTAGCAAATGATGTAATGGTGACGTCACTGGATCCCACAGAGTCAACAGCAGTTTGAGTCTCGGACCTGGCAGCTTAAAACTCACACCGGGCATGTGCATGTGCATGTCCAAAATCCTGAGAAAAGGATAAAGGAGAAGGGACTGAGGTGTGGCCATCCGCTCTGGAGAGTGATCTCTCTCTTTCCATCTCTCTCTGTCTTTCTGGTGAGTGCACACGCCCTATAACAAAAAATCTCTCCTAAAAGAGAGAGAGAGAGAGAGAGCTACAGTTATAAGTTTTCTATAAACTCCCTCAGTACTTTTTATGAAGTATCAAATATTGAATTCTGATTGTTTTTCTTCTTTTCCTCATGAGAAACACTTGTGTGTGTATGTACATCTCCCTGTCTTTTGAGTAATCTTAAAATATTTTCATATCCACCAAGCCAAGCCCGAAAAAAAGGGTAGAAGAGGGGTAGCTCAGAGATTTTCTTTTATCGGCCACCAGATGGCACCAAAGGGCGCAATGGCTCAAGGTAAGTAAGGCCTTGTGCAACTCTACAGAGATGTAAATTTTTTTTTTTTTTTTGAGAGATTTTCACTGTAGGGCGCGTGCGCTCGCCAGACAGACAGAGAGAGACAGAGAGACAGAAAGCGAGAAATCACCCCCCAGGGGGGATGGTCATGCCGCAATCCCTTCTCCTCCATTCTCCTCTCGGGATCTTGGGCACGCATGCACACGCGCCCGGCTTGAGTTTTAAGCCACCGGGTCCGGGACACGAACCGCGGTCGACTACGTGGGATTCCAGCGACATAGCCATTACGCTAACTGCTGGTTCCCCAGAGATGTAAATTTTTAAGGCAGAGATCCTTCTTGGCACTTGTAGTTAGGTAAATGCTTGCACTGAATGATAAAATCGTTGAGAGTAAGTTGCTGAAACTTTTTAAAAGTGTGGGAATCACTATTTTACAACAACAGCAGGATACTTAGTCACAGAAAAGAAAGTACAACTTGAAAAAAATGTGTATCAGAGAGCCCATGTACGGTGGTTCAGGAGACCAGATCCCACATGGTTGACTTTGTGGTCTGAGTCCTGGACCTCGCAGCAGGTGTGTGCATGCCCAAACTCCTGAAAGGAGGGAGAGGTGGAGGGGAAGGGATTGTGACATAACCATCCCCCCAGGGGGTGCTTTCTTACTTTCTCTCTCTCTCTCTCTCCCTCTAGCAAGCACATGAATCCTCTGGCAAAATTGAAAAAAAAAAAAAAAAAGAACAAAGAAAAAAAGAAAAATCGTATATCTACTTACCGTAAATTTGCTCACACCCTCAAGTTCTCCAAACTTCATATAAGAGATATCTGCCTTCTTTTTTCCAACATCGACATCCCCTGCATAGATCTGTCTAATGCCTGCTCCTTTAATTAAAGGTACACACTCATCACACGGGCACTTTGTCACAAAAATCATGCTTCTTTCGTCTGGTTTAATTTCTTGACACCTACAAAAAATTTATAACATATTAGAAAGCTAATTCCTGAAAGGATATTTGTTAAAGAAATCCTTAAGTACTAAAATTGAACTCTTTTCAAAACAGATTTACAACAATGTAAATAATAATCATTAAGTCTTATGTTTTCTCAATTAGTGAATGTTCAAAATAAATAAACTCATAAAATATCACAATATAACCTGAACATGACAATTATTACAAGTAAAATTCACTTACTCATTCTAAGCCATTGCCACGATGTTCAGTACCGGATTATGAAGAAAATGAAAACAGAAAGAAACAGACACCAGAGAGACTGTGCATGCTAAAAAGAGAGCAACACTTTTTAAATAAGTTCCTTTTTATAATACTGGTATTTGGGGTTAAAACTAACACCTTCCTCCTTCAGAATTAACCATATTTGATTAGTTATTAATGCATTATGATAGCCAAAACACTTAGCCCTATCTTATGAATATTTTAAAAATGCTTACTAAATGAATGAATTAATATTGAAGTTCTGTTTTGAGTTCTAGTTCACTTAGCCGGTCCCTAACCTAGGGTAATTTTACTTAACAAACATTTGGATTGGACATTTTCAACGTCTGTACAAAATGAAACAAATCTGTAATGAAGAGGGAAAGAAAATGAATGAGGAGATTTTGGCGAAATTGTGCATGCCGGGGTATTTAGGACTCAGTAAGGACTGCTCACATCTGAGGCTACGGGGATTCTGCTTCGGGGTTCTGCAATTTACACTGCTCACAGCCAGCTGCCTTCCAATCCCACCACCACCCTTCCACATTCGTCTCTCTTGGGCCTTCCATTCCCACCACCACCACCCTTCCACATTCGTCTCTCTTGTTAAGGCTGTCATTCTGTTGTTGTTTTTTTTCTTTCTTTCATGAGAGTGAGAGACAGAGAGAGATAAAGAGGAGAAGACAAGCACCCCTGGCAGAACCTGAGACATGATCCCACCGCCATCACCCAGCCTCCTCTGCCAGCATCACGGGCCTTGTGCCTGGGACACACAGGTCAACCATGGAGTCAGTCCAGGGTCATCCATTTGGATCCAGCATTGCTTGAGGAATACATGACTGCTATGCCACTGAGCAGCCTGAGATTCTCATTTCTCTTCACCTGGACTAGGACAACAGAAGTCTATGCACGTGGTCTGGCCAAACACCATACCTGCTGCCTAAGACATCTGCAGAGTATGGCTCTGTTGATGCTACTGCACCTGCCGCCTAAGGCATCTGTAGAGTATGGCTCTGTTGATGCTACTCTGTGTTCGCGCTGCCTACCAGAGTCTAAGCTCAAAGTCCTCTGCTGTCCAGCCCCAGCCTATTCCGTGAGCTACATTCCCGTGTGTCCACATTCCGGCCTAACTGAAGAATTCATGTTCCTCAACATACTGAATACAATGCATTTTCCTACTTGTAGGCTGCTGCTTATGCTAGAAGCAAGAATGGTCTTCTCTTTAAGGAAGCATCTCTAATTGCCACAGTCCCAGGCATTCTCAAAGGTACAGCCCCAATGCCAGTCCTTCCATGTAGCTTTTCTAGCCCCCCATCCCTGGTGAATGTCCACAACACTTTGCGCTTATCCTCCCCACCCCCCAACACACACAGAATCGACCACTTAGGTGGATGCAATTTTACATCCCCAAGGACATCATGTTACACACTTCCCAAAGACAGGAGCCACTTCCTACTAGGTTTTCATACTCCTCTATCAGGTCTTTAATGGTAAATGCTCAGAAGTGTTTGTGGAAATGACCTAAATTAACATTAGAAGAAGGTAATGCCAGTTATAATCTCTAACCAAAGCAATTTGGTTCACAATAAAGTCTATAAATTTATAAAGATAAACATATGTGCTTCAGACTTAGAAAACAAAGACTATCTTACTATCCAAAGATTTAGAAGCTGAGCATAAACTTCAAGAACTTCAAGCAGTTTGGGGCCAGCAGTTAGAGTGGAGGTTAAGGCACTTGATCCCACATGACCAGCATCACCAGTTCAAGTTTGGGACCTGGAAGCTTGAGATTCGCACTGGGTGTGCGTACCTAAAATCCCAAGAAGAGAGTGGAGGAGAAGGGGCTGTGGCATGGTCATCCCCTCGATGGGTAATTTCTCACTTTCCCTCTATCTAGCTCTTGCTGTCTCTCTCTGGCAAGTGCATACACCCTATAGCAAAAACTTTAAAAACAAACAACGTCAAGCGGTTTTATAATGGGGGGAAAGAGAAGAGAAAACATTTAAAAATTGAGTAACTTGGAAGACCTGGACCATCTATGACAATGGCCTCAGGTTTGGCAGCAAGGACTAACCTTTACCAAAGTTACACTCCTAAAAAGAATGTTTCTTGGAATTTGAAAAAGGAAACAAATCACAACAGAAAGAAAACTAATTTCTACTAATCTTTGATATAGTGTAAAGGAAAATACACTTACCTAAATGTCAAGGCATTCTGTTCCGCATGTATGATGTATCTGAATTTCCTTATTTCTCTGTCTTTCTGCTTGTCATCCATGTGTGGGAAGTCAGCATACTCAGATCCGACAGGGAAAGCATTATAACCACATCCGACGAAGTACATAGCTCCTGTTCCATCGCAACTTGTCTACAAAATCAGCAAACCAACAAGTTAGTGTCAACATCCTGAAAAGGCACTTTGTAAAGTATTTTTAAAGTGTGCTATCATACTTTGTATAATGAGTAGTCGTTCAATCTTCCAGGCACACACGAGCCCGTGGTACAGGCTGGCTGGGACTGGGTGGGGGTGGACTGTAGTGTCAGGACCCTGTGGGAGACGCTGTGTCTCTGTCTCTCTGACTCACGGAATCAATGAATAAACTTAATTATAGATATACAATATAAGATCCTCCTGCCACAGTGTGGTATTGTCAAAGCTACTGACAAATTCCAAGAAGGCTGATCACTTCTCTAGTGTGTAATCTCAAGACGGTCCTTGGCTTCAGCAGTAATTACATCACCTTGTATAACTCATAAAGTGCTTCACAATATAATTTTCCCAAACAGATGATAAGGTCCTTGAGAGCAGAAATCACATGTTTCATTTTTATTTTCTATCCTGTAAAGTACCTATGTTATACCGTGAGGCACACAGTGAGTACACAATAAGCGATTGTTAATTTCTTTCTTTTTTTCCTAATTCATCTCAGGAAATGAGCACTTTCTGGAGAGAGAAAGAAAGAGATGGGGAGAAAATGAGAAATCACCCCCCACCCCCCCCAAGGGGAGACAGCCACTTCACAATCCCTTCTCCTTCAATCTCCTCTCGGGATTCTGGGCACAAACACATGCCTGGCTGTTTTTCAAGTTGCCGTGGGATTCAAATTGTGCTGTGGCCTATGTGGAATCCAGCTGCCTTAACCACGACGCCTCAGGATGGCCTGTGATGGTTAGCTTATGTGTTCTGTGCCGTGAAATGAATTAACAAGTCAAAATTTTAAAAATACCTGAACGGGCTCAGCCTCAGTAGTACATGCTGGACACTGCTGTTCAGC
>NW_006159479.1:51733-71864 GCF_000334495.1 Tupaia belangeri chinensis | reverse complement strand
TTCAATTCCTGGCCCATCCTAAAAAGCTAGGTGGAGTGGTGTACCTGTGCTCCCTGCTATTCAGAAGGCTGAGGCAGGAAGATGGATACAGCAAGACCCTATACACAAAAAACGCCAAAAAAACTACATCTCACCTGCACCCATCCAACCGCCCACCCCCATACACAATACTTTGAACACAATTTCTGTTGTTAGGTTAAAAAGGTGCTACTATTGAGGCCAGCAGGTGGCATGGTGGTTAAGGTGCTGGGCACTCCCACATGGCTGACCATGGTTCGAGTCCTGGACCTGGTGGTTTGCTTTCTCACTTTCCGTCTCTCTCTCTGGCCAAAATAAAATAAATGAATAAATAAAATTAAATAATTTAAAAATGTACTACTATGATTTAGTCAGAAAATAAATAATGCAATTTTCTTTAACTTCATATTTATCAAGTCTCTACTGTATGTATATATTACAGAACTTCTTACTTCAGCTCTTTCTTACTTCTTGTCAGTGACATAACAGTCGTTCATGTGAATGTACTATCAATTATTTTACTAGGACTTATAATAGTTTGGAATTTGTGAAAAACCTCATTAAATTTCACTATAATCACTCAAGTGATAATTCTCATTACAACAGCAGCTTAATAAAAATCACTGTGTGCAATGAGCCCACAAAAGCCTGCAGAAAAAGATCTCATTAATAAGTCTTCTTGACATTTACCAAGTACCAAATATCATACTGAGTTTTTCATGCATTATTTCATTTGATCAGTTCTTAAAACGACCTAGAGAGTAGTGCTACTATCATCCCCATTTTGCAGATAAGGAAACTGAGGCTAAAAGATGAAATAACTTGTCCAAGGTCACAATGCTAGTAGGTAACATGGCCAGAATCCAAGCCCAGGCTGCTTAAAAGCCACATGTCTTTCCACTTTCCCATGCTGCTTGCCTGCACTAGAGAAAACTGAAACACTAATTTTCTATGGAGTGTTGAGAGCCAGACATTAAGACAAAATACTGCTGAGCATTCACATAAACGCAGATGAGAGCTCCCATCTTAGGCCATATCTGTGCTAGACACTGGGAGCACAAGGCAGAGTCCCTGCCCTCATGACCCTCACAATCTGCAGAGTAAGAAACTGGACACGTAAACCATGATGAGTGTCACAAATGAGTTGTAAGAATAGTACAGAAATTTCTGGCAGAAATCTCTCTGACACAATTGGGGTAAAGGTATGCAGAGTCAAGAGGAATTGTGAAGGTGGAATCCACAGCACTGGGTGATTGACTGCACGTGCAGTAATGGAGTGAGATGGCGACCGCGGATGAAGGAGCAGACACGGGATGTGTTGGCCAGGTACAACGTGACGGATCTATAACATACTGAAGCAAATACAGTCATGCACCACATGATGCATGGTCAGCAGGAGACTGCGTACGTGACAGTGGTCCCATAAAACGATACCATGTAGACGAGATGTGTAGGAGACTATACCATCTAAGTTTGTGTATATACCCTCTATGATATTTGTACAATGACAAAATCGACTAACAGAATTTCTCAGACAGCCCTGTTGCTAGGTGACACGTGAATGTAGTCAAATTGTGTGTTGCAAAGTCCACTGAGGGGGGAAAAGGCCACTGAAGCAACAAATAGACTCTTAGCTCAGTAAGCCATTTGGTTCCATGCTAATCCACTCCTGTAACCCCCAAGTGCTCATCATCTCTTTTTTATTAATCTCCCTATTTCTTACCTAGTCCTGTTTCATTTTATTCATAATGCGAATATGGCCAAATCACTTTTCCACTTGAAATGCTACTGGACTGCACTGTCCAATGAAGTAGCCACTCATCACATGTGGTTAGTCTAAACTGAGAGGTGCTGTAAGTGTATGATACCCACAGAAGTGTGAAGACTTAATATCAAGGAGGTGCAAATTATTTTATTAGTAATTTTTATATTGATTGTATGTTGAAATGGTAATCATGCGTAATAAAGTATATTCTTAAAAATACTTCGCCTGTTTCCTCTTTACTTTTTAAATGCGGCTTCTAGAAAAATTTAATGTGTGTGTGTGGCTTGCCTTGTATTCCTATGGGTCAGTGCTGTGCTAGTGTATGCCACCGACTAAAGGATAAAATCCAGAGGCCAGGTGGTGGCCCCGTGGTAATGCTACTCGACCCACACGGGGAAGGTCCTGAGTTTGCATACCTGGACATCTCTGAGCAGGCCTGCAGGGCATGGGACCCCTTTGGGGAGTGTCTGCCTCTTTGTCTCTCTCATTGAGGCAATAAATGAACTAACTTAAAAAAAGATGAACCTGGGGTAAAATCTAAACTCTTCATATGGTACACAAAGTTTTCATGGTCCAGTCCAATTTTCTGTCTACTTTACACAGAATTTTCAACTCCCACATCCTAAATCCTGTGCATTTATCCCATCTTCTCTCTCACCTTCCTTTGTGTGTTGCCCTCCTAGTCCTATGAATTTGCTCTGGCTAATAAACTCCTGCTCATTCTTATTTTTTTTTCAAGAATTATTTTATTTGGGAACCAGCAGTTAGTGTAATGGCTATGTCACTGGACTCCCACGTAGTCGACTGCGGTTCGCGTCCCGGACCCGGTGGCTTAAAACTCACGCCGGGCATGTGTGCGTGCGTGCCCAAGATCCCGAGAGGAGAACGGAGGAGAAGGGATTGCGGCATGACCACCCCCCCGGGGAGTGATTTCTTGCTTTCTGTCTCTATGTCTCTCTCTGTCTGTCTGGCAAGCGCACGCACCCTATAGCAAAAAACCTCTCCAAAAAAAAAAAAAAAAGAATTATTTTATTTCACTCCTATTTTATTTAACTTCACTTACTTTATGTATTTTAATTTGACCAGAGGGGGACAGAGTGAAAGAGAGAGAGAGATGGAAAATAAGCCACCAGGTCTAGGACGAGAACTGGAGTCAGCCATGTGGGAGTTCAGTGCTCTTAACCACCACACCACCCGCCGACCCCAACTCCTGCTCATTCTTTAAGAATAACAGCATGCTGCCACCTCTGGAAATATTTCACTAACTTCTCTACTCACAGTAAAGGTTTGTCCCCTATGACCTCACAGCATCAGTTACAATTACACTTATATACCAGTTTCTATCTCCAGCCGTGTCCTATGTTGTCATGAAAAGCAGAAAACGTGTTCTCTAAATCCCCAATGTTCAGGTTAGCTCCATAGTACAGTGGCTAAGTGCTGTGTATAGAAAGCTGGATTCCACATAGCAGACTGTGGTTCAAATCCTGACCCCGGTGACTCAAAAAACATGCCAGGCGTGTGTGTGTGCGTGTGTGTGTGTGTGTGTGCATGTGTGCGCACGCACCCCAAATCCTAACGGGGCATGCAAAGAGAAGAAACAGGGATTGTGGTATGACTATGCCTCACTTGGGGGGGCATGCTTTTTCTCTCTCTTTCTCTCTCCTTCTCTATTGAACACATATGCCCTCTGGCAATACCAAAAAAAAAAAAAAGTTCCCTGTGGCACAGTGGGTAACTTTAGGTGTTTGATAAATGTTTGCTAAATGAATTAATCTACCTAGATAATTGTTGAGAAAATGAACAAGTGTTTATAGAACTTAATACATGTACTACAATAAAAATATCCATTTCAATGAGTCAACAACAGGCCATGCACAGGAGACTGGGCTATGTTTAAATAACGCCCAGATTAAATACTTAAAGAATCACTTTCATACTTACAGATTTCCCTTCTGCCCAAATGACTGCTCCAACTCCTGTTTTATGATCCTCTGAAAAACACATGTTATTTATTTAATTCACTAAAAATCAAAGGTCTGTTAGTTTCAGAAACACATTATTTCAAAATAAAAATAAACATATTTACTGAAACATTCTTCATAACTGTAGCAGTAATTTTTGACATCTTCACTAGCTACAGAAAAGCACCAAACACACACTGTTAAGTATGGAATACAGGAATTACGTGCCAAGCAACTAGACAGGGAGAGGGTCACTACCAACTCAGTCACATCAAGCAGGACCAGTAAAATGGTAGGATCCACAGAGAGATCCCTTCAGACCTATAACCAGCACTGAGTACAGCTTCACTGATTCTCCACTAACAAGTCAGTCTCGGAAGGACTGCTTTTCATAGGCAACAAAATGAAATAAAACAGGAGTTTCTCAACTAATGGATTTATTTGATACCCCTTTATAACATTTGTCTTCTCCTAGCATTTTATACTCTAATCATGAAAAATGCATTTTATGGGGATATTCTTGCTAAGAAAAATTTCTAACTTCTAATATAAACATAAATATACCTTTATGGATTTTCATCTATCTATCTGTTGCTGAATGGAATTCTGATTTAAACAAAATGTCCTTTCCTTGACCTTCACAGTTTACCCAGAGGGAAAAAAGAATGCTAAGTTAGAGACCTTCGATTATTTCTAAATCAAGTGGCAGGAGTTATAAACATAAGATTATAGTTTTCTGGGACCAGCAAGTGGTGTGGTGCTGAATTCCCACATGGCCCATTGCACCACAGTTCCAGTTTCGGACATGGTGGCTTGAAAATCACGCTGGGTACATGTGCGTGTGTGCCCAGAATCCAGAGAGGTGAATGGAGGAGAAAGGATTGCCTTTCTCTGTCTCTTTCTGAAGAGCACACGTGCCCTATGGCAAAAACATTTAAAAAAACAAAACAAAAATAAAAACCAAAAAAACAAAACCTCAAAGATTATAATTTCCTTGCAGGACAAAAACTTTTGCAACAAGGTGTATTTCTTAAAACAATCTGAAACAGAAAATAAAATGCCGAAGTGAAAATTCTACATATTAAACATTCACTTCAAAGATTTGTTTAAAGATCTACTTTTCTAAGAAGGTGAGTTTCAAAAAAGTGGTAGGGCACCATTGCACGAGACTGTGGCCACATGGGGGACGCGTGTTCAGATCCTGAGCCAACCTGAACAGGCAGGGCACGGTACCTGGGAGGCTGAGCAGGGGCTTGCAATGGGGAGAACCTGTCACAGACACCCCTCTCTCCTCCTCTCTTTCCATTTCTCCCTTGCTCTCCCTCTCTTTCTCCCTGTCATAAAACAAACAAACAAACAAATTCTAAGACAAATACACACTAACTTAAAAAAACTATAGTATTTATTAAAATCTTAATAAGGGACCAATGTAGTTAAGTAAATACATTTACACACAGAAAAATAACAATTTCCAGTGAACTCATCCTAGGGTGTTTTCTTTTATTAATTTATTATTTTTAATTTGACCAGAGAAAGAGAGGGAAAGTGAGAAGGCAAGTGACCAGATCTGGGACTCAAACTGCAGTTGGCCATGTGGAAGTCCAATGCCTCCACACCACGCCACCCTCCAGCCCCAGTCCTAGGGCATTTTCTAACTGGTGAGGATTAAGTGAAACTGTGACTTCACCCTACAACTTCCTAAAACTTGATCCTTCTCATGATAACATATTTAAATATCTATTTTCCCAGTAAATGTTAAAAGGAAAGCTGCGCCACTGTGGATTTAAAAACTAGAATATCTTATAAATAAGTTAACTTTTTAGAATTCTTACATCATGTCATAAAATTATATATCTCCAGTTCAAGCAACCTCAGGTTTTTCAGAATTATAACACAGAGCCTTCGTATAATTTATGTTAAGCACTTTTTATCCATGATCTCATTTTCACCCTTAAAGGTAAAGCTAATCAAATTTCCATTTCTAGATGAGAAAACAGGCAGCGAAACTGAGTGACTAAAATTTAACCCTCTAGACCTACTTGCGCTTCCTCACTCCCTTTGGCTTTAAGGCTTCCATAACAAGGACCTCCTTTATCGAGTACCTCATCTGTGCCAAGTGCCGTGAGCCTGTTCTCAATGGTCAAACACTAATTAGCCCCCATCCTCATGCAACCTACATGGGGGATGACAGTGACGAGGAAACCAGCATGTTCGTACGTGCTGTGCTGAAGGAAAGCAGACTTTGGTGCAAATACAATTTTGTTCCTTCCCACACCTCTAGAATTTAACGTGAGGTGGAAAGAATGTAAAACAGTGGCTTCTGTGCTTATTTCTAAGGCAAGAGGCAGAAATTATAAACCTAAGATTATATTTGTCTATGAAATGAAAACCTCTAATTTAAGTGAAATTGTACGTGATACACAAGTCTGAAATGAAGAACGAAAATATAAAATAGAATTTTTTGTATTGAGTCTACTTTTTCTATCATCAACAATATTTTTCAGGCTACATTTTTAAGACTTGGGGGCTGCTTTTTCTGTTTTAATCTGGGGCAGACTAAACTTTGGTAAGAGGAGGAAAATGTGATCTTTCCCGCAGCCGCAGCTCTGTGGCTAATGTTAGTTAAACCAAGAGAATACTCTTTATGTAGGAATACATTTTCATCTATATAAAATAGAGCTGATTTCATCCAGCCTCAAGGCTAGTGACAGAGAGGTAATTTCTCAAGGCTTCTGCCTGTGATTTTTACAGAAATATCTCTCCATGATCTGGTTGCTCACAGGATTTTTTTCAGTACAACCTTGAAGGAAAGGTCAATGTATAATCCTGGAGCCAAATTCCTGGGTCTCTTTGGCTGCTGAAAATCAGAGAACTCTTTAGTCTAGGTTCTGGAACACAGCATGATTATTTCAGTACCCAAACTGGGGTCAGGCCAGCGTTTGTCCAAGTGTGTGCCCAGACCACTGGCATCAAAACTGCTGACTGCATTAACAAGGCAGACGCCTGGCTCCACCAGGAATCCCTGAAATTGACCTTTCCGAGGGAGGCGGGCAGGGCTCAGAATTTCTCACGAGCTCTCTCTTTGATTCTTAGGTATACTAACATTTGAGAACTACTGAGTTATGATTTCAGTTAACTTATTCTCGGCTTGTCCAGTCTACTTTCACCATCAACACTGAGGCCCAGGAGGAAAGTACAATCTAGCTTTGGAAAACACCTAGTCTAATGGGGAAAAAATTACACATAAACAGATCAGAACTCAATATTTAAACCAGGCAGATAAAATATGATGCCCTTCTACCCTTTCTTCTCCCAAGAGTGACCATTTTGTCACTTTTTTGCTACCTTCAGGGTATCCTATAGCTTTAATAACACCTGTATGTATCCTCTTTATTAAAAAAAATATTAAACAACTACTTCCTATTTGTTTTAGAACTCTATTTCAGAGGTTTTAAAATTCATTTTAATTGTGTGTGTCTGTGTATTTGTGTATTTTAAGTTTGCTAACAGGGCAGGTGTGCTCGCCAGAGAGAGGGAAAGTGAGAAGTCACCTCTCACAGGGGATGGCCACACTGCAATTCCTTCCCTTCATTCTCTTCTTGGGACTTTGGGCACGTATGTGCACACACAACCAGTGAGATTTTCAAGCATCCAGGTCCGGGACTTGAACTGCATAACCAACCATTTGGGATCTAGCTGACTTAAACTCCATGCCACCTGCTAACCCGGCCATATGTCTATTTTTAAATATAATGGTTAAATGAAATGGTACCCTCATCTATTAATCGGGGAGAAAAGTTGTTGCACCAAACCAAATGGCGTGAGATTAAAATCTTGAGTAACTGCATCATGAGCACAGTGTATCATGGGGATATCCACCTTCCTGGATTGTCTTCCATGTTAAATGAGGTATGTACATAAAATCACCTAGTTCAGTGTCTAACACATACGACGCTCAATAAATTGTCACTGTTACTATTTACCATCAATGAAGAACTATAGGTCCAGAGTCCCTTATCTGGAATCCCTTATAGCAAGAGTTTTTGAGTTTGATGCATTTATTTTGTGGTCAAACCTGACCTAAATTGATTTATAGCCCCTTAATTATTCTACCAAGTGCAAACATTCACGTTACTCCGTATTTATTTGGTTAGATAGGTGTTTGATTAAAGGGCACTATCCCAGACCCCACTGAGAGTGCTATGAGTAGTTACGTGCAGAATGTGCACCATATTACCTTTTTAAAATCTGAAAAATTCAGGGCCAGCAGGTGGCACAGTGGTTGGGATGCTGGACTCCTAAATGGGCAACCACGGTTTGAGTCTCAGACCTGGTGGCTTGCTCTCACTTTCCTTTTCTCATCAGGTTGGAAAATAATAACAACAAATAAAATTAAATAAATATATTTTTTTAAAATCTGAAAAATCCGGGATGAGCAGTTGATGTAATGGCTACATTGCTGGACTCTCATGTAGTCGACCACGGTTGGAGTCCTTGACCCAGTGGCTTAAACTCACGCCAGGCACGTGTGTGTGCATGCCCAAGATCCCGAGAGGAGAATGGAGAAGGGACTGTGGTGTGGCCATCTCCCCTAGGGGGATATTTCTCGCTTTCTGTCTCTCTGTCTTTCTGGCAAGTGCATGCGCCCTATAGCAAAAACCTCTCCCCCCCAAAAAAAATCTGAAAAATTCGAAATTATTTTTCATCTGGTCCCAAGGGTTTTGGATGAGGGACTGTGGGACCATTTGTCTCTAGATATAATTTTTTTTTCTTTTATCCATTCAACACATACAGTACTTAGTGCTAAGGAAAAAAATGATTAATTAAGACCATTTTTCTTTCCTGGAAGAGTTCACAGTGGAATATGTGACAAAAGACTTGTACCCTACTTAGGATCTGAGTTCCAGGCCAAAAAAAAAAAAAAAAAATCATCCACAGGAAAAAAAAAAAAAACTTTGAAAAATCTTTAAAATTGCCCAGTGCAAAAAAAAAAAAAAACAGAGAGGGAGAGAGGGCGAAAGCGGCTTTATGTACAAAATTCTGCATGGTACTAGTGGATAAACTGATAATATAAAATATAACTATACTGCAGTATAAAGTATCTAATAAAGTAGATATGCAAATTGATATCTATAGTACTGCATCTTTAAGCACCAAAATCATAGATGTGTGAGATGAAGCATTCTCCTACAAGAAACAAGAGTTGCTGAGATAAAATCAAAGAACAGCAAATTCACATCTCCCATCTTACCCTAGGACAAGCAGGGATCTACTGAATTCTAATTAGCGAAGGGGACTTTGTGAATTATGGCTGTAACAAGTGTTCCTATTTGTTTTTGTCTTTCCAGATGGTACACAGAAAAATTCATTACAACACTGGTGTTGGGAAAGAGACTAGTCTATGACCCACAAGATGATTATAACAAGTCAGAATTTTACACAATATAGTTGTCTGGGGTCATACAGTTTGCACCCAGGGTCAAATTATTTAATAAGAATGAAATGATTATTAGTCTGAAAGTAAGAGTATCTTGCAAAACTTAAAGAAAAAATATATATATATACATGTGTGTGTGTGTGTGTATATATCTGTGTATGTGTGTGTATATATACACATACACCTAGACCACACTTGGTTAGGGATTTGGTTTAATAGGCCTAGATTGGCACTTAAGCATCTATACTTTAAAAAAGTATCATTTTATCTAATTTTTAAATTTGTTATTGGACATGTACTCACCAGAGAGACAGAGAGGGAGAGAGGGCGAAAGCAGAGGGTAAGAGAGCAAGCTGCCATGTCCAGGACTCAAACCGCGGTCAGCCATGTGTGAGTTCAGCATCTTAATCACATCACCTGCTGGCCCCAGAGCATGTAAAGTTTTTACAAAAGTTTCAGTGGTGATTTTGGCATGCTGCTGGTTGAGAACTTCCATTTTACTGAATTTACTTGGAAGTGTGGCCTCTGTTTTGAATATACTGCAGACCAAAGGTATCCGTATGGGCCTTTTCTGAAGATTATTTTTCCTCTTCTCCTTTCTTGAGATAATTTTTAAAAAACTAGAGGGCCAGCCAGATGACATGATGTTTAAGGCAGCTGAATCCCATGTGGCTGACTGCATGGTTCCACTCCTGGACCTTGAGGCATGAAAAAACACACCAGCACATATGCATGCATGCCCCAAACCCCAAGGGAATGGAGAAGGGCTAGCAATGTTGCCATCCCCCGTGGCGAGGGATTTCTCACTTTCTGTCTCTCTCTGGTGAGAACATGCACCTTCCTATAGCAAAAACTAAAACAAACAATAAAACCTACTATAGTTCACTCCCAAAACAATCTTACTTTACTGCTCCCCCTGCCTGTATTTCTCATTCCAAAGTTGCATTTTAAAATTATTTTATTTTAAAAACTCTTATATCTGGTAAGATGTAAAAATGCTGCTGTTCCACAATTGGAAATACAGGTGTCATATTTTACCACAACAAAGAAAATTCCCAAGAAATATTTTCCTTTTCCACATATATAACTTAATACAATAAAGTAAAAATGTTTGATTTCTCAACTTGCTGATTGAAGATATACTAGCAATTGAAGGAATTTACAATAACATGCCTTTACTTTGATTCTATTAATTATTTTGAATTCATATTTTATTATAAAGATTTTTTAAAGCTTTTATTAAATATTGAGTACATGTAAAATACTGAAGAGTTAACAAAAATGAATGATTTGGGTTCCTCTTATTTCTTTTTGGTCCTATCTTTAGTGGAAGTCTTGATGAACCATGAAATGATAAAGGCAAAAAGCGGAAGGAAGGGCAAGATAATCAAGCCCTGATTTACAAATACAGTCCTGAATATACGGCCACGAGTAATCCTAACATTGTTCAAAGAAAGAGCTGTCTACTTAGGGACTGACTTGTACATACTGTATGAACAGGAAGTCTTGAGAAATCTAAGAGTAAATGAACTCTACTGAAGATGCGATGACCATTACTTTACTTCAGAGACAAATACAACCCAACCATTCCAACCCGATGTATGTACTAAGCACAAAACTCACCAGTTCGATATGCCAACAACCTGGCCTGAACCATGCAGTGCCTTGCAATTTCTTGTGGCAAACTCTGGTTGTGACTTTCATTAATTTGTTCTGGATTGCTACAGTAAAATCCGAAGTGTTTAAAGTTGGGCACACTGGAGGATACTGTGGCCAAAAGTAGGATAAGGTCTTTCATGTTTTGCCTTAGATTGCTAAAGTATGGATTTTCACACAGGTTCTCCAAACCTATAGTCATCAGTATTTGTTTATGCATTTCTTCATTGGAAACCAAAAATAACATTTCATATTCTTTTATTCTTTCTTGTTTACATTCAGAATAAAAGTCAACGTTAGCATCCGGTAAAGTTTTTGTAATTTTTTGAATAAAGTCACATTTGTAAGAGGTCTCTTCTACAAACTGTACCATACAACACACCAAAGGTTGAAGTAAGACACACACATGGGCCCGACTGTTTGACTTCAATCTTTCCACTGCTTTGGCATCTAACTTTGCATCTTCAGAGCTAGAAGAAGCCTCAGTAAGCAAACTTATCTCTGGGTCAGCAGGCCAATACGAAATTCGGTTAACTCCAGCTGAAATACAAAATATGAAAGGTAATTATCTGATATATGTTAAATTCAGCACTTTCTTAACAAATCTACCTGTTGTTGCAGTAGATCCAGAGGCCCCAGTGTAATAAATGTCATTTCCCAAATAAGTCATTAAATAGCCCAAGGGTTGGCAAACTACCACCCTTGGGCAAAATCTGGCTCATTATCAATTTTTGCACAGCTTTCAGGTGAAGAATGAGTTTTACAACTTAAATTATTGGAAATACCAAAAGAATACTTTGTGACACATGAAATTACGGCAAATCAGATTTTCCACGTTCACAAAGTTTTCTTAGAACACACATCCATTCATTTAGTCTCTGGGAGCCTCTGCATGTAAGAGTGGGGTAGCTATGATACACAGCAGACAGCCTACAAAGCCTAAAACATCTACTACCTGACTGTTTACAGAAAGTTTATTGACCCCAAACGGAACACGTGTGGAGGCATTTGTGGGATCACTGGTTTTTCTAAATTGTTGCCCTAAAGCCCAGTGTCAGTCTCCCATGATTCCATGGCTGCTTTCAGAAATATTACGTACAGCCAACAACTGACAGAGTCTTCAGAGTTTTCTATCTAGAATAAATGATTCATCCATAAAAGTAAAATGTTCCTGTTCTGTGACTCAGAATTCTTCTGGGGAGTCATTCTACTGAAATATTCTAAATAGAAACCAAAATAAATAATGTATGTGTGCTTACTATACTACTCTTTAAAATAATAAAGTCATTTTAAAAAAACTAAATGACCTAACTAGGGAAATAGTTGAACAAATTATGGTCCTCCTCATAATAAAACATTATACAACTATCTACACCATGGCAGCCTTGTAGCCTAATGGTTAAGGGAGCTAGATCCTACGTGGCTAATGGCAGTTTGAATCCCAGCTCCACAGACTTGAAAAACCACCAGACACATGAGTGTGCATGCCCCAAATCCTGGTAGGAGAAATGGAGAAGGTATTGTATTGTGACCACTGGGAAGTACTTTCCCCTCCCTTCCTGTCTCTCTCTGGAGAGTACAAGAGCCTTCTGGCAATTAAAAAACACGTCAGTTAAGGGACCAGCAACTGGTATAATGGCTGTGTCGCTGGACTACCATGTAGTCGACCACAGTTTGCGTCCCGGACCTGGTGGCTTAAACTCATGCTGGGCATGTGTGTATGTGCCCAAAATCCCGAGAGGAGAATGGATGAGAAGGGATTGCAGCGTGGCCATCCCCCTGGGAGGTGATTTCTTGCTTTCTGCCTCTCTGTCTCTTTCTGGTGAATGCGTGCCCCCTATAGCAAAAAAAAAAAAACCTCTCCAAAAAAAAAAAAGTCAATTAAAAGTATATAAAAAATATTTTAAAAAATCGATTAAAAATATTTATATATACCCATAAATAATTCATACCATGAAAAAACTTACATAATATGGGGTGGAAGGAAAGCCATACTAATTTTTTTAAGCAGCAAAATTAAAGACAAAACAATAAATTAAAGGGAACATTTTTCAACTAATGTAACCAAGGAAAGATTAATGATCTTTAACATACACTAAAGATTTTAATTATGTGCACATATGAATTGACAAGAATAAGGTCTCAAGAGAGATATAAACAATTTACAAAAGAGAAAACATAAGTAGATAATAAACATATGAAAAAAATTTTTAATTTATATTTTAGGTTGAATGTTAAGATATCTTATACACAGAAAACCACCCAAATGTTCATCAGTGAATTAACAGTTTACAATAAAGAGAACCCTTTGCAAGTATCTTATATAAACTCGACTAGGAGACATTTTTTTTCTTGTTTGGGTAACTGACACTATGGAAAGTGAAACCACAGAAAAGAAGGAACTACTGGGATAATAACTGTAACTAAACTTATTTAATTATAGCATGGGATTCAATCATATTTCCTTTTCCAAGGTAACTAGTAAAATCTAACACAGCAAGTTTATTTATGCAGGCCTAACACCAACATGAAAGCATTTCCATTGTAGGTCCTTCCTGTTTTTCCACACTTCATTATTTCTTTTGCTAGGCTGACATGTCTTAACTCAAAGACATTAAGCTGTGGTGAGTTACCTGCACACTCCCCCATCGTTCTAATGCTTGGCTCTGAGACTACCCAGTGCTTTCAGTGCAGTCGGTTGAGCACAAGATAATTATATTTTATTCCTTCTTCTCCCTTGACTCTAGAACAGATCAGTCAACAAATGTTTTCATTTGTTTATATTCTTTCCTTTCTATATTAATGCCACCATCTGAACCCTATTTCATATCCTGCCTAATATAATAGTCTACTAATCAGGCTCCCAATTTCTAATCACTCCCTGCTCCAATTCAATAACAGTAGCAACAAAATAATTTCAATCATGGTGTATATATCCTGCTTTAAAATCTTTAATGTCTCTCCATCATCTATAAAAGGAATTAGAAGTCAGTTGAACACAATGAGAATTAATTTGCTTGGCTGAACGGGAAAAGGAGAAAAAGCGGCCACCACTACTATAATACTAATCTTCACTATTGGATAGCAATGGAGAGAATATGGACACAAACCACTATGGAAATATTTGTTGCAGTCCAGAAGGCTTCTAGCCATACAATCTTTACTTTTAAAAGTTCTTCCACTTGTGGATCAAAGCAATAACTTTGAGATCTCATCATTACTCTTAAGATTTTTATGTAAATAAAAATCACTTCTACTCAAAACAGGTCTAAGAATTCTGACTCATACAACAAAGCCCAAAGGTCAAAGAGTTATTTTTAAATTCTTTTTTAAATTATTTGTTTTTATTTTATTAAGTATTATTATTTATTATTAAACCGACAGGGGTTGGAGAGAGCAAGCTGCCGGTCCAGGACTCAAACCTCAGTCACCTATGTGGGAGTTCAGCACCTTACGTACTGTGCTACCTGCTGGCTCCCAGTTTTTTTAAATTCTTAATTTATGCCCCATCCTATCTTTATAGTCCATCTTAGATCATCCAGGCATGATCTTCCATTTCAAATTCTGACCCCAGAACTTAAATTCTTACAACTTGATAACTCTACATGTGTTGATCACCTGATAAGTTGTGTTTCTCGTCCTCTATATCCAATCAATATTCCGCTTAAGCTCCAGCTTCTCATAACATGACAACCTGTAGGAACCACTGTTTCTCCTCTGAGATCATGTCACTTACAGCCTGCATCATTCATTGGTACTAGATGATATGCTATATTAAATTGTTATTCAAGCCCCTAAATAACATGTTGAGGAAAAGAATTAGGAACATTAGGTTTCTTTCCTTCTTTTTAAATCTGCTATACTGTATATGTACAAGATGAAAGAGATAAAGAGACAGTGAGGGGGAGTGAGAAAGTATCCCCTATGGGGCATGGCCATGCCACAATCCCTTCTTCTCCATCTCTCCGTCCTTTAGGGGACTTTAGGCACACATGCACACACACCCTGTGAGTTTCTCAAGCTGCCATGTCTGGGATTTGAACCCCACAGTCAGCCCTGTGGGATCAAGCTCCTTAACCAGTATGCCACGGTCTGGCCAAAGATAATAGACTTTTTAAATGGAAGAATGGACTGCATATTTACCTGGTCATCAGCACCCAGAAATTAGAAAGCAGCCTAGCGTGGCAGAGATGGATAGCTGAATGTTAAGACTTCATGCTCCTCCTTCCAAAGTTTAGAGTAGCCAAGGAGAGAAAGCTGCCCAGCCAGGGATTATAGTTCCCACAAAGAATATGAACACAAATGATGAATGTGACTTCCAGGCCAGAGTTTTAAGACACAGTACACTTCCTTTACCCTCTTTTTCTCAGTCTTCCTCCAGATGCTGAGGACCAAAGGGCTTAGGAATGACAACAGCAATAAGACAGAAGAGACCTAGGCCTGTGAGCAAACCACATAGACGGAGAAAAGCTGCCTGCTGCTCAACAACACCTGCACAGGACTATTATCTGGGTGAAAATGTCTAGTACATTCAGCCACAGAAACGCTGAATTTGGAAAGCACCTAGTATGAGTCTACTAGTTCGGTGAGGGTCATTTAACTGGGTCATGGACAAAGCGGAAACAAAAATCCTTGTTTTCTGACTCTAACTTTTATAACATGTTAAATTGTCTTCAGATATATATGTGCATTTCCCAATTATCTCTGTGGTATTTGTGCAATTTGTTCCCACTGATTGCTCTCAGATAAATGCTCTTAATTCCCAACTAAGGCTTATCTGCACTTACCATTTACAACCATTTTCAAACAAGCAGAACATGGTTTTCTGGAAAAATAAAGATCACAGTTTTTCAGCCTTGACCCATGTTTAATAAGAGCAATTTGACCAGCATGTAAATCTTCACTAGAACAGTGGAGACCAACAATTTTCATGTTTTTCACCACCACAAGACCAGTTCTCTTCTCCTACATTAAGATAAAAAAAAGAAAACAACTTATTAGCTAGAAAAGTAATGATCATGATGGATTACACTTGACTTATTAATAAAATACAAGCTTTTTAAATTTTTTTATCTGAACATAGTTTGTTAAAAAGCACACTTTCCATTAGGTCCAAAAATCTTCTGAAAATTTAGTACTGACTTTAGACCAGAAATGTTCTAAACTTTGGCTCTATTAAGCCAAACAATCAAGCATATACTTCTCATTAATTGTTCTAGTAAAAAATACATTTTAACCTAGTAAAGGGCAAGAACTAAGCTAATATGATTTGTTTCTTACAGTATGGTAAGAGGTAAGATGGTAAAAGGCAGAACCAAAGCAGAGGTCATCTTAAATTCTAAAATATTTTACTGGGTCATTGGAAGTCGTAACATACTTTTCTATACAAAAATGTATCATGGCTTTTCCAATGATCTAATAAATACTGACTAAAATAAATATATACACAACTTCTTTATAAAAATTGGCTAAAAAGGGGCTGGCAGGTGGCATGGTGGTTAAAGGCACTGGATTCCCACATGGCCAACTATGGTTCGAGTCCTGAACAGGGTGGCTTGCTTTCTCACTTCCTCTCTCTCTCTCTCTCTGTTCCTTTCTGGTAAAACTTAAATAAATAAATAAATAAAGTTAAATTGGCTACACCAACTTTTAGCATTATATTTATAATGTATTACAAATATAATTACATCACATTTTTCTTTTTTCCCTTTATACATATAACAAAAAGAGAGAGCGCGCACCTCACATGTCAGTAAGGAAGTGAAAACTGAGACTCAGAGCAATGAGTCTGAGCTCTTTTAGCAGCATTCCACAGACAAGGGATTGAGTTACCTTTCATATAAGCCCCACAGGCCAGGGACTGGCTGGAGTTCCAGAAAGTTCTAATGGATTGCTTTGAGGAAAGATTTTCTATTACTTCAAGCCTAAAATGTCCTCATTATATGAATGCTAATCAAAAAAGTTGGTTTAACAACAGTAATATCAGATAAAATAAACTAATGCAAAAAAAAAAAAAGTTCTACATAAGCCACAAATAGTCTACACTGCTTTCACAGTAGACTGTAAAATAAGGAATGTAAATCTGATCCTTGAGTTCAGGACTGATTATTACAAGAACAGAACTTGGGCTGAGAATAGTAATATCCATCCCTGCTCAAGGGGATTTTAACCTATATTTAATCCCAAGCAGAATTAAAGGCACTGGATTCCCACATGGCCAACTATGGTTCGAGTCCTGAACAGGGTGGCTTGCTTTCTCACTTCCTCTCTCTCTCTCTCTCTGTTCCTTTCTGGTAAAACTTAAATAAATAAATAAATAAAGTTAAATTGGCTACACCAACTTTTAGCATTATATTTATAATGTATTACAAATATAATTACATCACATTTTTCTTTTTTCCCTTTATACATATAACAAAAAGAGAGAGCGCGCACCTCACATGTCAGTAAGGAAGTGAAAACTGAGACTCAGAGCAATGAGTCTGAGCTCTTTTAGCAGCATTCCACAGACAAGGGATTGAGTTACCTTTCATATAAGCCCCACAGGCCAGGGACTGGCTGGAGTTCCAGAAAGTTCTAATGGATTGCTTTGAGGAAAGATTTTCTATTACTTCAAGCCTAAAATGTCCTCATTATATGAATGCTAATCAAAAAAGTTGGTTTAACAACAGTAATATCAGATAAAATAAACTAATGCAAAAAAAAAAAAAGTTCTACATAAGCCACAAATAGTCTACACTGCTTTCACAGTAGACTGTAAAATAAGGAATGTAAATCTGATCCTTGAGTTCAGGACTGATTATTACAAGAACAGAACTTGGGCTGAGAATAGTAATATCCATCCCTGCTCAAGGGGATTTTAACCTATATTTAATCCCAAGCAGAACAACTGAAATCATTTTAAGGATCAGATCAAAGCTAAAATAGTGAAGTTTCAGATTCAGTTATGAGTATAAATATTTGAAAACACAGAGAACGATATTTTGTGAAATGCCTAAAAGAAGGAATAGAGGACAATCAGGTGGCATGGAAGTTAAGGTGCTGGATTTCACAAGGTCGATGGCATGGTTCTGGACCTGGTGGAACAGGCAGCTTGAAAAATCACATTGGGTGCATGTGTGCATGCCCAAATCCTGAGAGGAAATTAGAGAAGGGACTGTGGCATGGCCGTCACCTCAAGGAGTGATTTCTCATTTTCTCTGTCTCTCTCTAATGAGTCCATGCAAGTGCACTATGGCAAATAAATAATACTTCCTTTATAAAATATATATCTAAGAATATGCCTAAAATATGAAAAATCTATATTGACTTTTATAAAATAAGCCTTAAAATTACACTGAATTTGTGAATCCTTCCCCTTACCATCCCTTTACAGCTTTATGTTCCTCAAATACAAAAAATATTTTAGAATCTACTAAATACTTCCAGCAAGTTTGCTTTAAAAAAAAAAATTATTTTGAGTAACTTTTTTACTGATGATGTTTGATCAAAAGATCTTGGAACTATAGCTCATGTCGTTAAACTGAACCAGTGTGACCAGTAGAAGTGGCTGCAACTAAATGATTTTATCTTTAGATTTTCTAAATAATTAAGTAAACAGAACTAAGGCCCAAAATCTTGAACACAAAATGACTTAAAAAAAAATGTTCCTATTACATGGGAAGCATACCACCAACCTACTTTTTATTACAACTATCTTTTGGGCCAAGTTTATTCACCACTTATTTTGTCTGAAATCCTTCTTACCTCAAGAGAAAAAAATTTCTTTGCTTGTAACTGAGGTCAAAATATCAAGTTTGAGACAAGATTTTTTTTCCATCCCAAACTTAACAAAATGAAACAGACAGAAACCTCGGTTGCATTCCATTTCGGCACTTCCACTTACTGCAACTCCCAGGAAGACTGAATCTTTTCAGTGAATCACTGTTCTTGATCTTGATTTTGCTTCACTTCACTAACATCTTGGCAAGTCGTCTAGGTAAATCCTAGTCACAGAGTTTTACATTAAAACATGGGCAAACAAGGACAGTGTCTGCTGTATATGAACTAGCATACTTACTTAAATGGTGATTCACTATTTTTTTTCCTTTTGCCTTTCTTATAAAGAAAACATCTAAAGTTTCTGAGACAAATTATTTCCATATTCTTTTTTGGGCATTTTAGAGACTCACCCTCAGAACTAATCAGGAAATCTCCAGGAATATATATCATAAGCATTAAGGAAACTCTTTTCAAAATATAAATGCTTAGGCCCAGCTATTATGGGTACAGCACTAACAAAGTGCCTTGCAAAGCTGAAAGCCACACAGTCAGCCATGGGTTCTGATACCCAGGTTGGCCTGAAAACATACTAGGCATCCTTCTCAGGATTCTGAGGAGCTAGAGGGCTGGCTATATAGGAGCCGGCAGGTGGCGTGGTGGCTAAGGGTGCTGGACTTCCTTGTGGCAAGAGGATTGTGGCGTGGCAAGACCCTATTGAGGGTGTTTTCTCTTTCTTTCTCACACATGTGCACACACACTTGCTATCATTAAAATACACACACAGGTATGTGCACATACTCAATCTCCACTCCACACCAATGAACCAGAATCTCTGGAAAACTCAGGAGATTCAAGTAATAAGAAAATACTATGCAATAGTAAAAAGAAAAAGGGTCTAGACCAACTAGATGGTATGGTGGTTAAGGTGGCTGGATTACACATGGCCAAGGATACAGTTCAAGTCCCAGACCTAGTGGCTTGGAAAATATATCAGGTGCATATATGAGCACAACTAAAATTCCAAGAGAATAGAGTAGAAGGAATTGTGGCATGGCCATGCTTGCTGTGGGTGATTTATTATTTTTCCTCTCACTCTCCCTTTCCCCTTTCTCTCTGTATCTCTCTAGCAAGAACACATACATAAAGCAAAAACTAAAAAAAAGGAAAATGTTTGTCTTTCAGGTCTAGGCTTTAATTTTAACCTACTTAACTAATAAGTTAACCTGTTACTGTTTCTGGATGATTAGCAGAAGTCATGAAACTCCTCGGTCAGAGACAAAGGACTTCATCATTCACAACACAATGTGAGCATCATGTTTATAATGGTTCCCTCATGCGGTAAGGCCCAGATAGCTGCCTGGACATGCAGTGTACTGTGTTACTAGAGGAGAACACCAAGCTTGGGTGTACTGCTGGTTCACAGTAAATAGTGAACCAATCTGCTCTTTGCCCTGGAGGTAGACATTATTACCTCAATCTTCAAGACCACTCATTGCAAACATAAGTCTGAGAAACAGCCGACGTAAAGAGCGG
>NW_006159479.1:3404-51579 GCF_000334495.1 Tupaia belangeri chinensis | reverse complement strand
AGCGGTTAGGGCCTTGCATTCTTGGCATAAACAGCAAAATGTGTAGGTATGTAAGAGAACAATGGAAGACTGCTTCTCAGCACAGCCATATGAACAAATATTAGAAGGTGTTAAAGAGTTAAATATGAAAATATTTTTAAAAAGATGTAAGAGCATTTCATAGATTAATCCTGTCTAATATACACACATGTATGTGTGTGTGTGTGAATGTGTGTGCATGTATATGTATGTATTTTAATAGGAGAGGCATATAGTCTTATAAATGCATGGATTGTGTGGAGATATATAAGAAACTCCCTTAAAAGTGGGAATGCAGAACATGAATATAGAAAGGACTTTGGTATTTTACACCTTTCCTTTTGGTTTGTTATGATGAGCACATATGTTTTTTAAAAATCATAAAAATTCACCTGTTTTTTGTCAGAAGACACTCTAGTCGTTTCTTCATTATCTCCTAAGGGTCCATGCTGTCCCTCTTCATTTTTCTAGTTGAAATCAAGTTAAGGGGGAAAAAAGGTTAGTACCAAGGCATATAGGCAATATAATTAATTCAATATATCATATGTAAAGGTTGGTTTCCTTGGCATTGGACCATTCTTTTTTGTTTTTCTTGATAGAATTCTGACCTCCTGTTTTGTTGTTCTGAGAAAGCTTGTATGCTTGCTGGAGAAAAATAGAGAGAGACAAAAAGACAAAGGAAAAGTGAGAAAGCACTCCATAAAAGGAGTGGTCACATTGCAATCACACAGGCATCACACACACCTGGTGTTTCTCAGGTTGCCAGGTCTGGGACTTGAATTATGCAGTCAGCCATGTGGATGCAGCTGCCCAACCTCCTGCTTTGTTCATTCAGGCTCCCTATCCAAGTAATAAGGCCTGTATAATCTATATACGTCTATATAATCCTATATACGTTTCCAAAATATAGAAGTATTGGATGATAAAATCCTATAGTTTCTAAGAACAAAAATGGGGCAATTTAAAAAAGGCCAAAGAATGGCCACAGTTATAAACAACTAAAGTGAAGTTGAAGTAGATGAAGTGAATGAAAAGATAAGGAACTATGCAGCAGAAGTTTTAGATATGGACTGTGGTAGATATAATAATAGCCTTAGGAAGACCTCCCTGTCCCAATCCCTGAAGCCTGTGACTATGTGATATTACACAGTGCTTTACTGACTTCAGATCAAGGGGAAATTAAGGTTGCAGATGAAAGTAAGGCTGCTAACCACCTACCTAGAGATGAGGAGATTATTCTGGGTTAATTGGTGGGCCCCATGTTATCACAAGGGTCATTATAAGGAAAGAGGGAGGCAGAGAGTAAGAGTGATGTAACATGAGGAAGGCTCAACTGGCTTTTTCTGGCCTTCAGGATGCAGAAGTCCTTAAGCCAAGAAATACAGGCAGTATCTTGATGCTGGAAAAGGTAGGAAAATGAATTCTCTCCTAGACCCTCCAGAAGGGACTCAACCCTCAGCACTCACAACACTGATTTTAACCCAGTGACACAACTCATTTTAATCTCCAGAACTGTTACAATAAATTTGTGTTATTTTGAGTCAAATAACTTTTGAGGTAGTTTGTTATAGCATCAGTACAAAACTTTCATAGGCATACTCATAAGTTTCCTCTAAAAGTAAACTAGAAGTAGAAATTTTTGAGCCAGGAGTCAAAATCCTTCACTTATTAGTTCAACAAATACTTACTGAAACTCTTCCTATATGCAGGCATACACCTAATTGCTAAAGATGCAGCTCTCATAGAGCTAACGGTTTATGAACATGGGAAAGTGACTTTGAAATGAGTAGATGATAAGATGAGGTAGGCGGGGCGGGCAGGTGGCGTGGTGGTTGAGGGCTCTGGACTCCCACATGGCCAAACATGGTTTCAGCTGAGTCCCAGACCTGGCGGATTGATTTCTCACTTTTTCTCTCTCACTCACTCTGTCCCTCTTTGATCAAATTAAATAAATCAAGTTAAATAAAAAATAATTCTTAAAAAAAAAAAAAGGACAAGGTAGGCAATAGAATTCTGGAAGTCCCAAAGGAGGTGGGATAATTTATAAATTAGAAAACTTTTGAAAGTAGATATGGAAAACTGGTGAATGTTAATCTTTTAGCTTAGTCTTAATGAAATAAGTACTGGATTCTAGAAAAGGAATGACTTCCAAGGAGAAGTTCATAAGAAAACTCATGTCTAGGGAATGATCAAGCAGTAGAGGAAGTGATAGTGTTGGTAGTGAAACCGTGGAGGTGTGGATGGTAGCTGTGATAATAACATAAATGATAATAACAGTATCTAATATCTACAAAGTGTTTACCCTGTACTAGGTCCTCACAACTTTATAAGTAACTACAATTATTCCTATTTTACTAATGAGGAAATTATGACTGAACTAGGTTTAAGTCACTCAATCATGGTCACAAAATGAATAAATGAATAAGCCAATTTCTAGCCCAAAATCTATTGTCTTAACCATTACACTACATTGTTTTTAATCTAGAAAAGTATACTAACATGCTATAGCATGGAAATAAAGTATTGGGCAGCAGATGGCATAATGGTTATATTGCTGAACTCCTAAGTAGTCAACCGCAGTTTGAGTCCTAGACCTGGTGGCTTAAAACTCACACTGGGCACGTGTTCATGTGTGCCCAAAGTCCCAAGAGGAGAATAAAGGAGAAGGGATTGAGGCATGACCATCCCCACTGGGGGTGTTTTCTCACTTTGTCTCTCCAGTGAGTGCACCTGTCCTATAGCAAAAATCTCTCAAAAAAGGAAAAAGAAGGTATCAGAGGACACAACTGGAAGAGCTGGGAGAGAGGGAGAATATAAATTGTGTAGAAAATAATAGTGAACAATACAATCATTCTAATTCTTATACTTACTATAATAAGTAATTTAGAGAAGTCTGACTTAACATTAAAATGAAAAACTATAAATCAATTAAGAGAGATATATATTTTAGTTAAATATATCTCTCTTCCCCCCCCCCCCCGAAGTCTCATAACAATCTAGTTACTCATTGTTTAGCACTGGCCCTTTGTAGCCTCTTGATTAAGGGAGCCAGATGCCACATGGCCAACCACAGGTTCAAATCCTGGCCTCAGGGGCTTGAAAAACACACTGGGCTTGTATATGGGCATGCCCCAAATCCCAACAGGATGGAAAAATGGACAGGAAGAGATTGTGGCATGACCAGGCCCCATGGGGAGGTAAAGGGAATGCTTTCTGTGCCAAACTCTTTCTCGTGAATATGCATACTCTTGGCAATTTAAAAAAAAAGGTAGGGGCCAGTAGGTGGTGTGGTGCTTAAGGCAATGAACTCCTACATAGCCAACTACAGTTCAAGTCCTGGACCTGGTGCCTTGCTTTCTCACTTTCTCTCTCTCTGGTAAATGTGCATACCCTGTAGCAAATTAAATAATAATCATCATAATAAATAAAATAAATAAATGACTTTTTAAAAAAGTAAAGAAAAATCTTTTAAAAAGACAAAAGGTTGCTGAAGAGTCAAAATCAGTACTTCTAATACAATTACACGCCAAATTGCATATTGGGGGCTGCCTCCTTGACCCATTGTGTACATCCACTTTGTCACGAATAAAGAAAGAAAAACAGAAAAAAATTACTTCTTGGAGTTTCTGTTACTTCTTTTGGATGGCAAAAGAATAAAGAATTTGAGTGGAAGAATCTTATTATTTTAAATAATATTTTCCCCTTCTTATTAGGAAAAATCTTACTTGACCCTAGGAACACCAATTGCAACTAACGCTAGAAAAATTATAGTGAGAGGCTGTACAGTGGTACACTACTTCAACACTACACTCTTTGAGACTGACCCACACAGAAAAGCTTTAGGTTTGCACCCAGAGACCTCCCTGGGTACACAGGTTCATCTGTGGCCATGATCTGGGGCTGGCTAAAACTTAATCATAGCCTCAAGTTGGTGGCTGGTCATAGCATCAAGACCCTGTTTGGGGTGCTGTTTCTGTCTATATCTCTCTCTGTCTCTTTAGTTCATGGAAGAAATAAATGAGTGCAAAAAAAAAAAAAGAAATTATGCTACAGTTAATAGTAAAGAAATATTGACCACAAAAATCGCATATAATTTTAAATAATTTAATATTTCCACAGTAGAAACACAAAATTGGGGTGAGGGGGTGGGCTGCAGCACAGGAGTCACGAGCTGTGCAAAGGGGCAGCTCCCACATAGCTGATCACGGTTACGGTGCTTGATAAACAGCTGGGCACATGCATGTGGCCCAGGATCCTGGTAGGATGGGAAAGTAAGGAAAAAGGACTGTAGCCTGACCAGACCCCTTAGGAGGTGCTTTCTCTCACTCCTACTCTTACTTCCTCTCTCTGCCTCAGGCACACATGCACATGTGCCTTGAACATTAAACAAACAAACAAAAACAAACCACAATGACAACATATACTATATATGAAATCCATAGGTATTTGTATTGTATAATTATTAATATGAATACATAAACTTTACAAAAGCACAGAAATGTAAAATATAAAACTGTATTTCCACTGTGATCTCACTAATTGCAAAACTACATGTATATAGTAAGTATTACAAAAAAGGAACCCAGAAAAGAAAGAAGTAAATATTAGATAATATGGCGTTTTACAATACAATGTAGATATAGCAGATTAAGTCTTCAGTTTCTAGAATGTTTGTTTTATAAATAATCAAAGAGGTCTACAATGTTCCCTTTCATCTTTGGTTCTCCTCTACCTTATCACTGTCTTCCTTCTTTGCAACAGCCATGACCTCAGAAATACTAATAAAATTATTTTAGGCCTCTGCTTTATTGACATCAGAAACACAAGTAGTTGGTAACCTACAAATATTTATGGTATAAATACCTAGTGAATTTGCTTTTTTTTTAATTTAAAATACAATTTCTTATATAAACACCTAAAAGTGACAGTCAAGTTCCCAAACTAACTTGCAAAAGCCTATTAAACCCATAAGATCACTGCTAGAATACTACTAAGGGTTCCCTAGCCCAAGTGCCTCTAAAACCCAAGGTGTAAAGGGAAGGAACAGAGTGGAGACCTACCCAAGACCATGACTTGGTAGCTGTGCTCCCCCCAGACAGGGAATACGTCTAGGAAGATACCATTGCAGAGAATAAAAGCAGGACAAGACCCAGACTCAGGAGACAGGTGTGATAACCTTTCCTATATCTAAATCAATCCTACTTCTAGGTTGGCCATCATGCTTAAAACAAAATTCTCATTTTGGTTTTATATCCTTTGTACTCTTTTCCACATCTAATTAACTTTCAGAAAGTCTTAAACATACACAGGTGAGTCAGATTTCTAAAAACTACTCCAAATAAAGTATTTATAACAAAAACTGGGCCAACCCCATAGCTTAATTAATAAGGAGTGGGATCTCACATGCAGTTTCAGTCCTTACCCCAGAGGCCTGCAAAACAGCTGGCACATGTGTCTACACGCGCCAATTCTCAATAGGACAGAGAAATGGAGGAGGGACTGCAGCATGACCACACTACATTAGGAGGTGCTTTCTGCTCTTTTCACTCTCTGTCTCTCTCAGTGAGTGCATGTGCTTCCTGGCAATTAAAAAATTTTAAAAAGAGTGAGTTCTTCCTTTTAAAAACACTTCCTTGGGGCCAGTAGGTGGATTAGTGGTTATGGCACTGGACTCTCACATGGCCAATCGCAGTTTGAGACCTGTACCTGGCAGCTTGAAAATCATGCTGGGCGCATGTGCATGCATACCCCAAATCCCAGGAGAATGGAGAAGGAACTGTGGTAAGACCATCCCCCCGGGGGGTAATTTCTCACTTTCCCTCTCACTGTCTTTTTGTGTTTATCTCTGGTGAACACACGCACCCTACTGCAAAAAAAAGAAGCAAAAAACTTTCTTGGTGCCTGCAGATGAAAGAATGAGAGACCAGAAAACTGACAATGATTTTTTTAAAAATATGATATCATAAACCTGGTATTTTATTAAATAAGATACAAATTTGTATAAAATATTTTTATTAATGTAACTTTATAATTCTGAAATTTATTTGGCCCTATTTTTATTCAAAATGCTGACAGCCTTATTATAGTTATTTTTCTCAGGTTACATAGTGGTTTTTTTGTTTGTTTGTTTTTTTACATATTCTGTAAAGTATGAGGAAACTGGTATATACTATTTGCAAACAAAGTTCAACAATTTGTTGGCCAATCTCTCCTAATAGAAATATAAATATCAGTATTCGCTAATTAAATATAGCTTATACTTACATGTTAAAAAACAGAATTTAATTTCAGCACAGGATATAGTCTTGGGCGATGTGTATGTGTATAAAATAGAACTAAAATGAGATCAAACCTAGATATTAAAAAAAAAAAAAAAAGGGCTCAGGACCAGCAGTTAGCATAACGGCTATGTCGCTGGATTCTCATGTAGCCGAACAGTTGAGTCTGGATCCAGTGGCTCAAACTCACGCCGGCAAGTGTGCGTGCATGCCCAACATCCCGAGAGCAGAGTGGAGAAGGGATTGCGGCGTGACCATCCCCCCTGGGGGGTGATTTCTCGTTTTTTGTCTCTCTGGCAAGCGCACACACCCAATAGCAAAAACCTCTCCAAAAAAAAAGAAGAAGAGAAAAGAAAAAAGGCTCTTCAAAATGAGTATTTAATCTGTAATAAACTCAGTTTTTAAATGTGCCTTTTAAAGTCTTAAATCTCTAAACATGTGCTTTTAATCTGGCTCTTCAAGACAAATTTTATCTCCAAAAACCCCCAAAAACAAATTCTCCAAAACCTCAATAGCTTGGAAATCTTCTCCTTTTAGAAAATAATACTAAGTCACTAATAAGTAAAAGGAATAAAGGAATTTCACAATTTATGAAAGAAATGAAGGGCTTCCTCAAAATCATCAATAAAACGTGGACCCAAGATAAGGGCTGGAGGGTGGGGTGCTGAGAAATAGGGAATAACAATGTATAACATTTTAAAAAATATTTTATTATTTATTAAACATTTCATATCGGAAGAAAGCTACTCCAAAGGTATCGTTTTATCATGAGAAGTGAAGTCCCTAGTTTTTGTTAACACTTCTAGAGCAACCCTGATACTGACAGGATAAAAATCTACACTCTTTTGCAAACACAGTGTTTTAATATGATTCCTATCTACTTTTCAAGCTCACTTCTAGTCTCCTCCCTTTTCCTAACTTCACCGTCTGGCATGAGGACCACAGATACCCTCATTCTTCCAAGTTTTTCCAAATGGAGTTCCTAGACTTGGACAAATGCCTCCCTACCCTCATGTCTCAGTGCAAACACTGCCTCCACTGTGAGTCCTTCCTTCACCTCCCCATGTGTTAGCCCCATGAGGGCAAACAAGCCCTCAGCCGTAGTAGCATCTGTTTATACTCTGCTCTAGGCTCCACCATCTAATGATCTTAATGAATTTATTAAATGCCTAGTGTTTGTCCCCATTAGAAAATAAGGACCTTGCTTTTTTCTTTGTATCTCCAGCACCAAAACCACAATCTTAACTTTGCAAAGGCATCCCAAATAAAAAAGAAAAAGAGGATGGTCAGCAATGGCCTTCTAAGAGTACTAAGGGAGCTGGCCTAACAGCTTAACAGTTATGCCCTGTGCATAGGGAGCTAAATCATAGCTCATGGCTGACCATAGTTCAAATTCCGGCCCCAGTGGTGTGAAAAACACACCTGATGTGTGTGGATTCCCAAAATCCTGAAGAGAGGGAGGAATGGAGAAAACAGGATCGAGGTGGGACCCATTCCATGGGTGGGAGGGTTTTTTTTTTCCTCTCTCTCTCTGTGGCAAGCACATGCACCTTCTGGCAATAAATAAATTTGGGGGAAAAAAAGAGGACTATGGGAATTTAGAATTTATTATCGGCAAGTTAGAAACCTCAATGAGCATATGCAGAATATAATTACAAGTATACAGTAATTACCGTAATTGTGTTAAGGGTAAAAAATAGACTTAAGCTTAAAAAAAGATTAGAAGGAAAATATCAAAATATTAATAGTAATGTTGCTAGACTGATAAGAAGGCATAGATCATTTTCTGTCTCCCACATCCTTCATCTGTTTTCAAAAATGTCTTAAAAGCCTAACTGAACCTAGTATTATTATCTATAATATGACCTTGGACTGCCATAAAAATTAATTACAGAAACTCTAAATTTCCAAAATTACCAAACCAAAATGGTGAGAACTAGCATCATGCCACTGTAAGCCTGGGGGTAAACAATGAGAGCCTAGCACCTTGGGTCACAAGGACAGGAGAACAATAGGCTGTGGGATGGACATACCTCCAGTATATTAACTTCCATGATTATCCTTACGATGCATTCCTAATCTGCCTTGATCATCTTTCTAGATACACAAGACACTACTTACGTGGAACAAGAAGTCAGTTAATAGCATAGATTACCTATGGTAGATGCTAAAGGATAAACCAAGTAAAATAAGACATGATCTCTATCTTCAGGAAATTTACAGTTCAGTAGGAAAAGGAAAAACTTATCTAGATAATACACCAACAGTATATAGCTGGGTGATAAATTACCTTGAATGTATAATAACCTTATCAGATAAACCAACATACAAGTAGCATGAATATCTGATAAACATGGCTCTGGCTGGGAGAGTAACTATCCTATTCTTAGACTGGAAAGAGGAGCTATTACAACTATACATTACAACTGTCACACTAAACAACAGGGGTATTTTTCAGATCTGACGGCTTGTTGAATTTGACTTTAAGTGTGACAGAGTTGGAGCAATAAAATCACATTTCCCACGACCGCTTTTTTGAGGAGAAAAAAACACCTACTGAAACAAATGATACCTGAGATTTCTGCCTGTGAGCTTCTCTTGCCGGGAAGAGCTCCATCCAGAGACTGAGCAGGGTGAAAAGGTTGACTTTAGAAAGCCTCGGTGTTTGACCTACAAAAGAGAGGGCAAACACTTTAAAATGTTCCTAATGCTGAGAACAGGAAAAATCTCCACGCCACTTGGGTGTTGCAGCCTTTGCTCAGCTCCTTCAGCAGTACGCAGAGAAAAATGACTAGAGGTCACCACAATCATAGATAGCTTCGACTACGCTTCACTCGCCACGGCTTCTGGTGGCACTTTCCCAAGTCGGGTTTCTCTTTATCCAGCCCTTACTGGTCAGAAAAAACAACAACAATAAAAAGAAAAAAAACAGCATACACATAACTAAAGGAATCCGCCAAAGGAAGTTTTGAAAAGTCCTCGCATCTGGCGTCGTCACCGAGCAGGCTTTTCTTTGCACAGTGATGAGGCGTCGCTACCGGGGCAGGGATTACAACACGCATTAAAATGCGATGACCTTCCCACATCCTAGTCACGATATGGGAAGGCGTCACGTGTTGTGAATTTGGAAATCGAGGCAAAAGCGCGGTTTGGGGATCTTCCAAGCTCTTCAACGTCCGAGATCCCAGCTCGAGATCGTGCCAGGAAAAGTAAAGGGGCGGGGGCGGGGAGGGCTTCTGGTGGCACTTTCCCAAGAAGGGTTTCTCTTTATCCAGCCCTTACTGGTCAGAAAAAACAACAACAATAAAAAGAAAAAAAACAGCATACACATAACTAAAGGAATCCGCCAAAGGAAGTTTTGAAAAGTCCTCGCATCTGGCGTCGTCACCGAGCAGGCTTTTCTTTGCACAGTGATGAGGCGTCGCTACCGGGGCAGGGATTACAACACGCATTAAAATGCGATGACCTTCCCACATCCTAGTCACGATATGGGAAGGCGTCACGTGTTGTGAATTTGGAAATCGAGGCAAAAGCGCGGTTTGGGGATCTTCCAAGCTCTTCAACGTCCGAGATCCCAGCTCGAGATCGTGCCAGGAAAAGTAAAGGGGCGGGGGCGGGGAGGTGCAAAGAGCGCGACTTCAAAACCCGGTGTGGCCGAACCCAGAGGTCCTGGTGACCGAGGCGGGCACATGCACGGAGAGGATCCAGGAGCAGCGGGGCAGGCAAAAAGGGGCAAGCAAGGCACCCGGAGTTCAAGGGCAGAGCCAAAGGTGGGTGGCGGACCAGGGTCCCGGGCACTCACCGGTCATGCTGCCAGTCTGGGTGCTGACTGACCGCGCGGTCCCCGCGCTCTCCAGGCTTTGCATCTGCTTTGCTTCTTTCATCCCAAGCCTAGCGTCCTACGCTGTCCAGGACACCTCTCTCTGACAGGCATGATCTCGGACCCCGCGGCTCTCCAGGTCGCCTCCTCCCTGCAACAGGAAAGCAACGGCCGATTAGGCGCCACCAGATGACGTCTCAAGCCGGACCGCCGCCTCCGCGTGTCGGGATGACGTCAGAGCGAGGCGGGGACGCGGCGGCGTAGGACTGCCCTTGGGCGGCGACGGAGTCTGTGAGAGATGCTGAGGTCTAATCCGCCGGGACCGCGTCTTTGATTGTTTTGTTTGGTTTGTAAAAAAAAGGCACTTCGTTTCTGGTTTAGAGGTGCGCGGACTCCACGGGGGCGATGTCTGCACGGAGTTGAGAATTTCGGTCGGAGCGCAGACCTTGGAAACAGACCGCGGCGGTCGGGCTCAAGTTCCCGAGAACCTGGGAATCAAGGGATGGGAGCTGGCGGTCCAAGATGTGGTCGGACGTTGCAGGCCTGGGAAACGGTGCCGCAGAACGTAGTAGGCACATTCTGCTGCTTCTCGAGACCATGCGGACATTGAGAGGGGGCCACCATAGCTGGGAAAAAGGTGAAGGGGGTAGGGAGTGGCCCCTGGAAAACCTGCGAGGTTGTCTGGCATTGTGGATTTGTGCCCAGTGCGTTTAATCGATGACTTGATTCAAGATGAAGCCCCTCCCTCCCTAGTGGCTCAAAGCCCAGTTCCCATCATCAATAACGTCTGTTACCACAGCTGAAATACTGACCAATAGCAAGACCCAAACACTGCTGTCAGACTATAAAGGCAAAAGCTGAATATTATAAATGTACATTTTGTAGAGGACTAACGTGCAACTCTTCGGTGTTGATCGTATGGCTATGGTTTATTCATTTTCACTGCTGTATAGCATTTTATTGTAGATATATCTATATATCCATATATAGATACATAGATATATCTATATATATACCACAATTTATTTGTCTCGAGGTTTATTTGGACTGTCTCCAGCTTCTTGTTTTGAAAAAATTTTATTCTATAAATATTGTATTTGTTTCCTTATGTTGATATTTAAGAATTACTATTTAATTCAAGTTTACTAGATAATGTCAAGTTTGCTGAGTAACACTAAACCATTTTGCAAAGAGATTGGACCTACTTATGTAGCTCTATTTCCCATCAATTCTTGGTATTGCCAGACTTTAATTCACCAATCTGATTGGTATAAAATGGTATCTTGTCATTTTACTTTGCTTCTACTTAGGTTAAATATCTTGTCGTATGTTGGTTGGACATGCCATGCTTCTTTGTTATGAAATGCCTGTTAACAGATTTTCTATTTTTTTTCTTATTGATTGGTAAGCATTCTTTATATATTCTGGACATTTATTCTCAGTCGGATACGTACATGGTAAATATCTTCTCCCCATTTACAACTTGCTTTTTCACTTTATAATGTCGTTCAGGGCAGTTCTTTATTTTAATGTATCAGACATACCAATAATTTTCTTTATTGGGTTTGGTATCTTTGGATCTCTCTAAAAAAATCCTTCTTAATGTTTCAGGGGGCCCCAAATTTGGTGAGTTTTGCCCATGATGTTTACTGTTTGTTTTTGTTTTTTGTTTTTCCCAGAGATTTTTGCTAAAGGGTGCATGCATTCACTGGAGAGACAGAAATACAGTGTTACATTGTGATCAGCAAGAAATAGGAGGATACCCAGTCATAGCCAAATTATAGGAGTCTTTATTAGCCAGCAACTGCAGGAGGACTCATGTCTCTCAAAGACTCAGCAGCCCCGAGTTTAGGGAGAAGGACGCTTATAAAGGCAAAAACCACATCTGGGTTGATGTGGTGGGAGCAGTGAAGAGGGGGAGCTCAAGAGAGGAAGGAATGGGACCAGCAGTTAGCGTAATGGTTTTGTCACTGAACTCCCATGTAGCCAACTATAGTTCGAGTCCTGGACCCAGGGGCTTAAACTCACGCCGGGCTCCTGTGTGTGAGTGCCCAAGATCCCAGGAGGAGAATGGAGGAGAAGGGATTGCGGCGTGGCCATTCCCCCGGGGGGTGGGGTGATTTCTCATTTTCTGTCTCTGTCTCTGGTGAGCATAACACACCCTATAGCAAAAACCTCTCCAAAAAAAAAGAGGAAGGAGTGACCTTGCACAAGCTTTTATACAGAGCAAAATTTAGTATTAAGTAATAAAGCCACATTCCATTTGAGGAAGGTTTAACAGAAGCAATTGTTGAGGTTATTGCAGTATATACGTATAGGCCAGTAGAAGAGAACATTCCTACCCTGAGGAGAGGGCACTCCTATTCAATTAGAGAAATGTTTAACAGATCCTAGGGCCTCAAAATGGTGGCACTTTCAGGAGGATAGGACACAATGGAGTCACCTTTGTCTGTTGCCTCCCTTGTTACAATAGCAAGTGAGAAATCACTTGCTGGTGAGGATAGCCACACCGCAATGCCTTCTCCATTCTCTTCTCAGGATCTTGGGCATACATAAGTGCCTGGTGTGAGTTTTAAGCCACTGGGTCTGAGACGAACCACGGTTGACTATGCGGGAGTCCAGTGATATAACTATCACTGGTCCCAATGTTTACTGATTTTAAAGAACACACTTGAAGGTCCAACAGGGAAAGATATGAATTTACTTCCTAGCGAAGCTTCACTGACAGCTGGGTAGACAATGTCTGTGCCATCAGCAAATACAGACTCAGGTTTCACACACCAAGAACAAAACATGCATTTATCAAGTAAAGACATACATTATTTAGGGGCTTCAATACCAGATCAGCTTAGTCAATAGAATCAGCAGAGTATGTCTGGGTTAGTGTCGGAGTTTAGTGTCTCTGGTCTTGTGATGCTTACTGTGGAAGAGATGTGAGACTTAACCTCTGGAACAGCCCTGGCCATGCCACAGTTTCATGACATAAGGGAATGGTCATGAGGGGCTCACAAGGTCAAGCTAGACCAGCAGCTGGATCTCAGAGGAATGGGGCAAAGGAGGAGGGGAGAGGAAAGCTCAATGTATGGAATTTACCCTCACCCACTGAAAGCTATCAAGAGATCCATTTGTTTTTCTCTGAAAGTTATGTTTGCTTTATTTTTAATTAAAAAAAAATTGTCAGTGGGCATGTGTGCAAGAGAGAGAGAAAGTACCTCCTGATGGGATGTAGCCATACCACAGTCCTTTTTCCTCCATGTCTTTGTCCCATCAGTTTTAGGCACACATGCACATGCACCTCACGTGGTTTTTTTTTTTTTTTTTTGGAGAGATTTTCACTGTAGGGCGCGTGCACTCGCCAGACAGAGAGAGACATAGAGACAGAAAGCGAGAAATCACCCCCCAGGGGGGATGGTCACACCGCAATCCCTTCTCCTCCATTCTCCTCTCGGGATCTTGGGCACGCACGCACACGCGCCCGGCGTGAGTTTTAAGCCACCGGGTCCGGGACACGAACCGCGGTCGACTACGTGGGAGTCCAGCGACATAGCCATTACGCTAACTGCTGGTTCCCCACCTCACGTGGTTTTCAAGTTACCAGGGTTAGGTTTAAACCACAGTTGGTCATGTGGGATCTGGCCTTCCGTGGACAGTACTTAACCATTGCACTACAGGGCCAACTCTGTTTTTTTTCTTTCACACTTTTTATCCTTATAAATGTAGAATTCATTTTTGTGCATGGTGTGAGGTAGGGATCCTGTTTTATTTTTCAATTTGGATAATCAAATATCTTAGCTCTATTTCCTCATTGATCTTCAATACCACCCAATCATATATTAAATTTACATATACATAGAGTCAGTTTCTGGGCTCTATATTTCATGTCATTGGTTTATTCCCCAACCCTCTCCCCCCTCAAAAAAAAAACAAAAAAAAAATACTTTCTTTTCTTCAGGAATGTCTTTGATAGTCTTGGCTCTTTAATCTTCCATGTAAGTTTTAGAATTGTGTTGGCAGCCATCCCTCCAGGGACTGCACCACTCACTGACCCCCACCAGGTTTCCCCTGCCTTTTCTCTGCCTGTGCCAGTCGTGACTCCACACACAGGGCCAGAGTGGGTGCCAAGTGAAGGGGAAGCGGTGGGGTAGGGACAGATTATGGACCGTTTGAATCTCAGACCCCATGACTTAAAACTCATACCAGACATGTGCGTGTGTGTGTGCCCAAAATCCCGAGAGGAGAATGAAAGACAAGGGACTGCAGTGGTCATACCCTTTGGGGTGGGGGGGGGAGTGACTTCTTACTTTCTGTCTCTCTAGCAAGCACATGCACCCTATGACAAAAATCTCTCTTAAAAAAAAAAGAAAGAAAGAAATCAGGACCAGCAGATAGTGTAATGGTTACATTGCTGGACTCCCATGTACTCGACTGTGGCTGGAGTCCCAGACCCCGCAGTTTAAAACTCAACACAGGGCACATTTGCAGCCGTGCCCAAAATCCTGAGAGGAGAATGGAGGAGAAGCAATTGCAGTGCGGCTGTCCCCCCTGGAGGGATGATTTCTCGTTTTCTGTTTCTCTGTCTCTTTCAGTCCTTCTGGTGAGTGCCACATGCCCTAGAGCAAAAATCTCTCTTTTTAAAAAATACTGCTAATTCAGTGATATTTTATGCAGCATTTTGTAGCCAAAATGTCTTTTGGGGTTATATTATCAAAAGTACAATCCCTTCTCCTCCATTTTTCCATCCTGTTTGTATTTGGAGTGCGCATACACACACACACACACACACACACAGGGCGCACCCAGAGTGTTTTTCTAAAAATAATGTTTTGTTTGTTTGCTAAAGATAGTAGGTTGGGACCAGCAGTTAGCGTCATGGCTATGTCACTGGACTCCCACATAGTTGACCAAGGTTCAAGTCCCGGACCCGGCACCGGCGACTTAAACTCATGCCGAGCGCGTGTGCGTGCGTGCCCAAGATCCCAAGAGGAGAATGGAGGAGAAGGGATTGTGGCGTGGCCATCCCCCCTAGGGGGTGATTTCTCGCTTTCTGTCTCTCTGTCTTTCTGGTGAGTGCACACGCCCTATAGCAAAAACCTCTAAAAAAAAAAAAAAGTAGGTCTATTGCAAAGAAGAATAAGAAGACTAAAAAGAATCAGAGGACAAAATTCTACCTAAGTGTTGAGAAATGGACAAGCTCAGAACAGCCAAATCTCACAAAAGCCAACATCATAAGTAAAATGTTTAAAATGTATAAATAATTCCTTATATCAAGTGGAAAGACCATGGGCTTTGATGTTGGCTGGACAACCTATATTTATGCTGAAACCATACTAGTTATTAGCTTGTATCAGTCAGGTTAGACTCACTTTGCTATGGGTAACGAGTCATCCCAAATCTCAGTGGCTTGCTATAGTACAGGTTTACTTTTGGCTCATATTCCATGCCTGCACATCTGCTGCTTTGGATTGGCTCTGATCCAGGCTAAAGGAACAGCCTCTGCCTACCCTTTCTTTTCTTTTGCCTTTCTTTTCTTTGTTCTTTTTTTGCCTCCATCGTCCTCATTGCAAGTCATCTCTCTAACACACTAGTTGCTTCCTTGGTTTCTCAGCCCTCTGCCACTGCCTCTACAGCCCCTTCTGGAAATGACTTTTTGACTGAATTATCCAGGGAGGGAGGAGGGAAGGAAGGAAAAGAAGGAAGGAAGGAAGGGTGTTTATGTGTTTATCGCAAGTCTTCATGAAGATTAAACGGTCCCAAGTTGCTCAGTACCTGGCAACGAATAGGTTCTCACCATTATTAATTATTGTCCCTCCCATCTGTATCTTTCTTTACTTACTGTCTTTAGAGAGCCTGAATCTTATTTCATCCTATGTCCTGTTGATTGCGAGTGTTAGTCCTAGTGTCCTTATTTGGACAGAATCCTCTCACAGTGAGACAAGCTGGTGGTCCTTGGAGTTGATCGTAGCTGGATCTGCTCATACCAGTGGTCCCTGGCAGAGCTGAAGAGCTGGCCTGCAGAAGAAAACGCCCCACACACTCAGTTCTGCTCTGCTGCCAGGAGAACGCACTCTGTGCCCCGTGCCCGGCGATAAGGTGGCCACAGGATCGGTAGGGACTATTGGTGGCCAGTGCATCCTTGAGGACAGGATTGGCTCTCATTTGGTCATAAATATGACTCCAAATACCACCCTGAATCCAGAAATTAAGGTTTTCCTAAATAATCCGCAGACAAGAGTTCCTGGCAGCATTTAAACATCAAGGAAGCAAAGAGAAACCTGAAACAAAATCCAGATGCCCTTCATGAAACATTCTCTTTGTTATGGAGGGCAATGCTGACAAGGAGAAATGACTTCTCAGGTTTTCCATATATTGTCCCAAATGGTGTCCTCAGAAAAGTAAACTTGGTGCCACATAGATTAATGTGCTACAGAATAAGACTGTCCAGGGAGCCCTGGCAACATCTGTGCTAGTGAAGACTGACCAACTGTGGGAATGAGAAACCTGAGAAAGGGGATTCCTGAGACTCACAGACAGAAAGGGGAGTCCCTGCACTGGGGAACGGGTAGTAAGTCCAAGCAGTCATTAAACAGGTAGGTAGTTAACACAGTGGCTGCATTATGTTCCAGGCTCTGTCCTAGGCACTTTATGTATTTATCTCATTTACTCCTTCCAGTAACCTTGTGATGTGGTTAATATTATTAGCCCTACTTATAGGAATGAAGATCTTAAGTAACTTTCTCAGACAGCCTGAAGAGGTAGGAGCAAGATAAATGTACATGGCTTCATTACTATTCCCAACAGCCCCATGATGGAGGTTTTTATCATGTCCATTTTACAGGTGAGGAAACAAAGACCATTGGGCCAGAAACATCAGCATCACTTGGGAGCTTATAGGAAAAATAGAATCAGGGCCGGCCCTGTGGCCTAGTGGTTAGGGGATCTGGATTCCATTTGGCTGACACATGTGGTTTGAATCTTGACCCCAGCGCCTTGAAAAACACTCTGGGTAGGGCCAGCAGGTGGCATGGTGGCTGAGGCACTGAGGCACTAGACTCACATGGCTGATCACAGTTCAAGTCCCAGACCTGGTGGTTTGTTTTCTCTCTTTTTCTCTCTCTTGATCTTGCTGGTGAGCGCACATGCCCTATATAAAAAGAAAAATGAAAAATGATGGTAATGATTAATAAAATTAAATAGTTCTTAAAAAAAATACCACTAGGTGCATGTGTATGCATGCTTCAAATCCCAATAGAATGAAGAAATGGAGGGGAAGGGATTATAATGTCATCATGCCCCACTGGGGGACTGCTTTCTCTCTCTCTGTCTCTCTGGTGACATTCTCATTTAATGAGGTCCTGCTTTTATTCAAGGAGACATATTATTTTACAAAAATATAAAATACACAGCAAAGATATTTAACTGATGACAATTTTATCATTTTCCAAGTGTGGGGACGTTTTCCTCATTGGTGTTATAAGAAAAGCCCTGGAGCACTCATTACTTTGCTCGCTGTACAGTTTGTTGTTGGAGACATGCTTTCCTAGCTTACAAGATGTCATATTGGCGTACCCGCAGGATCAGTTCTGTCTCCTGAGTCATGCAAACTTCCTACCCAGACCCCACAGTATGAATCTTGTGTCCTCACTTTCCCTCGGTATAATCTCATTTTATCTACCTTGATTTTTACTAAGTTCCTACTTTCCCCACCTATTTCATTTTTATCTTATTTTGGACATAGTTATAATTTGCATTATATCCTGTTGGAAGATAAATTTATTTACATAAAGAGAATGTTCAGATTTGAGGATTTTTTTTAAGTTTTATTTTTGTTTATTTCTTCCAGGAGAGAGAAAGGCATGGAGAGAGACAGAAAAACAGACAGTCTGAGACAGGCACCCCCAATGGAGTCTACATGTCACAATCCACCCCTAGCCTCAGTCAGTCAGGATCATGAATGTGTGTGTGTGTGTGTATGTGTGTGAGCGCATGCACCTGGCATCTACAGGGAGACTTTGGTATGCAAATATGGGACTTGCCCAAACAGCTGCTGAGCATTGTGTTACCACTGTGCCAGCACAGCTGACCTTGACGATTGTGTAGTTGAAAGTGCCCTAAGGAGAAAGAGGCAGTGAAACTGATCTTTGCTTACCAGGAAATAATATGTATGAAGTCTCACACAACCTTAATGTAATTTTCTTCACATTTGGATTATAATTCATATGACAAAACCTGACTGTTCTTAGTATACATGTGCATCACATATCCTACCCCAAGGGACCTAAATAATCTAGGTAGTTACTCTGCAGTGCTGCTGCTTTTGTTTTTTGAACACAATTCACATTTTATAAAACATTTATTTTTTTATTCCATGGGTGAGAGAGACAGACATCCACAACAACAGAGCCCCGGTGCTAAAATTCAGCCACAGACTTCATTCAGCCCCAGATATAGGCACAAGTGTGCCCAGTGTACTCAGGGAGGTCTCTGGACTTGAACTGGGAACCTTCCCATATGGGATGGCCTCACACAATGTTGTATTCTTACCACTGCACCACTCTCTGGCTCCCCACATTCATATTTTATCAGATTGAAGTAAATTACATGAACTCTCTTTCCTTCACACAAAAAAGCACGATACTTTTCTGTATGATTACTGAAACCACAAAACTCTTATTTTTGCAAGTGTTCCCAGTGATGCATATAAACCAAGATGAAGCAATAAATATGTTGATTTTTAAAACCCCAGTGGAAATAAGCAGAAACAGACAAATTAGTTCTCAGTGTCTACAGACTCAATTCTGTCCTGCCTGTGAAACAGAGTGTGTGTGTATATCTGCTCAAAAGTTGACAGCCTGGTTAGAGTGCAGGCTCAACCAAGGGACACCACCAGCAGCAACGCACGAGGGCAACAACGGCCCACTCACCCGTTCAAACTTTAACTAGGATTTGTTTACTTACATTCCTTGATGGAGAAGACAAAGCCCCACTAGAATCCTGTTTGGGTAAGAATACAGTTTCTATCATTTTTCTGTTAACTCCCTTAACTATCTGTTACAGAATTTTAAGAATGCACTTAAAACACAATGTACTTAAGTCAGAAGCTTCATTCTTAGCACCGTATAAAATTTTCTACCTTATACCTATTTCCTCAATATTAATTTTTTTCAAGAACTGATAACTTAAATCCTGATAATAAATGTCATGGTGAGACCAGCAGTTGGCGTAATGGCTCTGTCGCCGGACTCCCATGTAGTCTACTGCGGTTTGAGTCCCGGACACGGTGGCTTAAACTCATGCCGGGCACATGTGCGTGCATGCCCAAGATCCTGAGAGGAGAATGGAAGAGAAGAGATTGCGGCGTGACCATCCTCCCCGGGGGGTGATTTCTTGCTTTCTGTCTCTTCATCTCTCTGTGTCTTTCTGGTGAGCCCACATGCCCTGTAGCAAAAAAAAAAAACTCTCCAAAAAAAAATGTCATGGCAAAATGACTTTATTGTGCACTGCAGGAATCATGTAGAAATGAAACATGGCACTTTCAATACTGTCTTCTAGGAGACTACAAGTCTTTTGGGTTTTATTTTTTTAGAGAGATTTTGCTACAGGGCACGTGCGCTCGCTCACCCGAGAGACAGAAAGACAGAAAGCTAGAAATCACCTCTCAGAGGAGATGGTCATGCCACAATCCCTTTTCCTTCAGTCTTCTTTCGGGATTTTGGGCACCCACACACAAGCACCGAAAGTGAGTTTCAAGCCTTTAGGTCCGGGACTCGAACCATGGTCAGTCATGTGAGAGTCCAGTGATATAACCATTATGCATCTGTTGGTCCTGGAGACATAGAACTCTTCCAATCATGTGAGTTCAGGCTGTGGCCATTCAACAGGTGGTGGCTAATGGATTGAGCAGGAATAGTCAAATAGTCTCGTCTAGGCAAACTTACTACCTTTAGTGACAAAATGGCCTAATGAATACTATAGTTTTACCTCTATTGGTGAATAAAAGGCATTTAAAACATTGTCGTAAGGCTGGCAGGTGTTGTTGTGGTTAGGGTGCTAGACTTTCACATGGCTGAATGTGGTTTGAATCCTGGACCTGGCGGCTTGCCTTCTCACTTTCCTTGTCTCCTTGTGGTCAGGCACATGCTTTATAATTAAAATAATGTTAATAATAATAAATAAAGTTAAAGAATTATTTAAAAAATCATTGTCTTAGACATTATCAATGATTTCGGAATTACTCTGGGAAGCTCTCACTCATTCATATAGAGTTTGCTATATGTGTCTATTATTACATGAAGATCCTGTTTTTTGTATTAAGAATTAAGGGGGCTCAGCTAGGTACTACTTTATAGTATGTTCATTCTACTCACTGAGGTTTATGCCTAAAGTCAGACTTGGGTTCATGTATAGGTTTATTAAATGGGGGGAAAGGCATAAAAAGCAACCATGTCATGGCAAAATGACTTTATTGTGCACTGCAGGAATCATGTAGAAATGAAACATGGCACTTTCAATACTGTCTTCTAGGAGACTACAAGTCTTTTGGGTTTTATTTTTTTAGAGAGATTTTGCTACAGGGCACGTGCGCTCGCTCACCCGAGAGACAGAAAGACAGAAAGCTAGAAATCACCTCTCAGAGGAGATGGTCATGCCACAATCCCTTTTCCTTCAGTCTTCTTTCGGGATTTTGGGCACCCACACACAAGCACCGAAAGTGAGTTTCAAGCCTTTAGGTCCGGGACTCGAACCATGGTCAGTCATGTGAGAGTCCAGTGATATAACCATTATGCATCTGTTGGTCCTGGAGACATAGAACTCTTCCAATCATGTGAGTTCAGGCTGTGGCCATTCAACAGGTGGTGGCTAATGGATTGAGCAGGAATAGTCAAATAGTCTCGTCTAGGCAAACTTACTACCTTTAGTGACAAAATGGCCTAATGAATACTATAGTTTTACCTCTATTGGTGAATAAAAGGCATTTAAAACATTGTCGTAAGGCTGGCAGGTGTTGTTGTGGTTAGGGTGCTAGACTTTCACATGGCTGAATGTGGTTTGAATCCTGGACCTGGCGGCTTGCCTTCTCACTTTCCTTGTCTCCTTGTGGTCAGGCACATGCTTTATAATTAAAATAATGTTAATAATAATAAATAAAGTTAAAGAATTATTTAAAAAATCATTGTCTTAGACATTATCAATGATTTCGGAATTACTCTGGGAAGCTCTCACTCATTCATATAGAGTTTGCTATATGTGTCTATTATTACATGAAGATCCTGTTTTTTGTATTAAGAATTAAGGGGGCTCAGCTAGGTACTACTTTATAGTATGTTCATTCTACTCACTGAGGTTTATGCCTAAAGTCAGACTTGGGTTCATGTATAGGTTTATTAAATGGGGGGAAAGGCATAAAAAGCAACCATGGATACCAGAGACAATGTGGGAGGAGGGTGGGGCATGGCAGAGGGTGAGGAATAGGGAATCAAGGATGGCAAAAAAAAAAAAAAAGCATACAAGACATAAGAAATGGAAAATTATTTGCTGATAACATGTATGTTGATGTGCTTGATTGAGCCAATATACAGTGTATTTTGGATGGAAAATTCATTTGTATACTGTAATGATGTATAGTGAATTAATGTAAAAAATAAATAAATTTAAAGAGAAAAAAAAAAATAAAGGTTATTTCTAATTATAAAGTAAATGTGATTGAAAACAAAGACAAACAGTAAAAGAAAGAGAAAATAATTATTCACACTCTCATTATCCCTCAAATAACAAAAATGCATGCATTGAGCAAAAAAAAAAGAATTAAAGGGGCTAGCAGATGGCATAGTGGTTACATTGCTGGACTTCCACGTCACTGACCACAGCTTGTGTCCTGGATCTGGTGGCTTGAAAAATCATGCTGGGCGCATGTGCATGTGTGCCCAAGATCCCTGGAGGAGAATGGAGGAAAAGCGATTGTGGTGTGGCCATCCTCCCTGGGGAATGATTTCTTACTTTCCCTCTCACTGTCTCTGCCTCTGTCTCTCTCTCTCTCCAGTGAGTGCATGTGCCCTAAGGCAAAAATCTCCTAAAATAAATAAGAATTATATTAACAGGCCAACCAGTGGCATGGTGGTTAAGGGGGCTGGATCTCCACATGGCTGACTGTATGGTTCAAGTCCTGGACTCTGCAGCTTGAAAAATGCACCAGGTGTGTATAGGTGCATGTCCCAAATCTCCAAAACAGGAAGGAGTGTAGGAAAAGGAATTGCAGTGTGATTATCCTCCATGGGAGGTGCTCTCTCATTTTCTCTCTGCCTCTCCAGCAAGGGCACACACTCTCTGATAAAGTGAAAAAAATAAAAGACTTAGATGAACAAAGTCATGTGACTTGATCTCAGGTAGACCAGTGTTTGTTGAGTACGTTTTTTGATCCAAGCATCCATGCTCCTTCTCAGTCTTCATCTGGAGAAAAAGTCACAGAAAGCTGAAGCAACAAGTAAACATCAAGACAGATACACACATATGGAGCACGTATAGGACACCATAAATTGTGGACACACGTCTTTATCTTCCCCTCTGTGCTTTTACTTGGTCCTCCAACAATGACACGCCACAGAGTGCGAGTCTAGGTTGGTAAGTCATCACACATGGGTCATCACGATGCTGCTCTGACATGCTGAGTTGGAGACATCCTATGGCTCCATGTCAAAGCTTTGAAATGATGGTCTGGACTATCTGAGTTACTGAATAACGTCCTGCACCATTGCAACACCGAGTGTTCTGGCAGTTTGGTCCCTAGTGCAATGGCTTTGGGAAATGGCAAGATATTTAAGAGGTGGGATCTAATCAGAGAGCACCATCCCATTGGCTGGGGTGTGGGAGAGACAAAAGAGAGGAAATGGAAAAGTGTGTTTTTTCTCTCTTTGCGTACACCCCCCTTCCTCTCTGCTTCTGTTGGCCATGTTGTGATGTAGCACTGGAGACGGGCCTTGTGTTCTACATACATCTTATGAGCTGTTGGATATTTTTTAATGCCAAAGGGAGTATGTACTTACTAGAGACAGAGAGAAAGAGAGAGGGGAAGATTTCCCTAACGGATCATGGTCATGCCACAAACCCACAAACCTCTGTGCTGCCTTCTGGCTCAAAATGAAGGCACCCACCATCTGCCTATCAGCCTCTATCCCTATCCATCACTCACAGCCATTTGACTCCAATGCACGTTTTCTACCTGGGAAAGAGAGGCAAAGTGGAACGAAACCTAGCATCTGGCCTTAGGGAGCCGTGGAACCAGTCACCTGCCATATAACATATGAAGTGCCATCGCAGATTCATACAGAGCATTGTCCTGACTATCCACACTCAATTCTGGCCTGGCTGACAACCAGTGGCTCTTACCTCACAGGTGTCTATTTAAAATGTGGGTGTTGGGACCACCAGATGTCATAATGGTTGCCTCTGGACTCTCACATAGTCAACTGCAGTTCAAGTCCTGGACCTGGTAGCTTAAAACTCATGCTGGGGTCATGTGCATGTGTGCCCCAAATCCAGAGGAGAATGGAGGAGAAGGAATTATGTGACATGACCAGCCCCCCGGGGGACAATTTCTCACTCTCTGTCTCTCTGTCTCACCAGCAAGCGCATGCACCCTATAGCAAAAATCTCTCTAATAAACAAATAAATAAAAACAAATTTAAATATGAAACATGGGTGTTGCTTTCCTAAGAAGGCGGTCCCTTTCACATCCTCTGTAGCTTCCACAGAACAAGGGATGTGGTGAGTGAGTGGCCCAAACATTTCCGTGGTGCTCATGAACACCAATGTTCCTCCTCTCAGAGGAAGAAAAGCTGATTTTATTTTTATAATAGAGAATGCAACTTGCATGTACCTGAGAGGAGAGAGAGAGAGAGAAAGCAAGAAGCATCCTTGAAGTCACGATCTCATTCCTCAGGATCCAGGTGCCCACGTGCATGCACCCAGTGTGTCTTCAGGGCCAATTAGATTCTAAACCTGTGGTCACCATATAGCTTCCAGCCTTTCAAGGCACTTGTGTCAGCACGGCACCACAGTGGCTGGGCTGGAAATGCTGATTTTAAAGTTTCTCAGAGCTGACCAGGGGCTCTGTAATACTGAGAGATCAGAATCTTTAGAAAGTGAGCTCAAAATTAAAATTGCATCACATTTATGTTTAAGCAAAGCCATTTTAAAACCCTAGACCTAGGGTTTGTAGGGGACATAGTGGTTAAGGCTCTAGATCCCACAAGGCCCACCATACAGTTCAAATCCCTGACCTAGACCCTTGAAAAACATGTGAGGCATGTGTATGTGTGTGCCCAAAATCCCAAAGAGGAGAAGGGATTGTGCTGTGGCCATCTCCCCAGGGAGTGATTTATCACTCTCTCTCTCTCTCTCTCTCTCGGTCTTTCTCTGTCTCTCTCCAGCAAGCACAAGAACCCTACAGTGAAATAATTAAAAAGCAAAAGCACTAGACCTGTACAACCACAGGGGCTCTGTAATACTGAGAGATCAGAATCTTTAGAAAGTGAGCTCAAAATTAAAATTGCATCACATTTATGTTTAAGCAAAGCCATTTTAAAACCCTAGACCTAGGGTTTGTAGGGGACATAGTGGTTAAGGCTCTAGATCCCACAAGGCCCACCATACAGTTCAAATCCCTGACCTAGACCCTTGAAAAACATGTGAGGCATGTGTATGTGTGTGCCCAAAATCCCAAAGAGGAGAAGGGATTGTGCTGTGGTCATCTCCCCAGGGAGTGATTTATCACTCTCTCTCTCTCTCTCTCTCGGTCTTTCTCTGTCTCTCTCCAGCAAGCACAAGAACCCTACAGTGAAATAATTAAAAAGCAAAAGCACTAGACCTGTACAACCACTAACACTTGTATAAAATGCTTCCATATACTGGTGAATGTTGTTATGACATGAGTACAAAGGGTCAGGAGAGGACTAGTCAAGCTTTTAAACATCATCAACACGTTGCTCATTTGTCTGTTTGAGAACTCAGCACAGAGAACTTTCAGATCCTAGGAAGTTAAGCCATTGTTCTTTGAATATTTCCTTAGAACTGGAAGAGATGGAACGTTTGTATGGATGACACAAACCTGGTATTCTGCGCTTCCATCTGACATGGGTGCTTTGGGTAATCTGTAAGTTGAATCTATGCTTAGTTAGGGTGACACAACTACACATTTCAAACCAAAAAAAAATGCCATTAAAAATTGATATAAACACCATGACATGGACTAATTTTTCTAGGACATTTTGTCATACAAATCTAGCACTAGCAGTTGCTCGGTAAATATTTGCTGCAGGAATGAATGAAATCCAAACTCTTCCCAAAGTAGGCAGCTCACCCAACAAAAGCAGTTTGGCCTGCAGAAAGGAAAAGGGCTCCAAGCAAAGTTTCCAGAACTCTAGCATGCCTCTCTGTCAGGGTGGAGATCCATGACACTACTCCAGGGAGGGGTTCCAGGTCTGAAAAACCACAACTCAGCTGTCCCCTAGTGAGCCCGGATTTGACCACTCAAGGTCTTCTAAGGGTCCCCAACGTCTACCCCACTCCCTGCTTCTTTAATGGTTGTCAATGCAAGAACAGGCCATTCTGATGGGGTAAAGAACAAGTTTAGATCTTAGAAGTTTTTTTTAACATTTTTAACCATGATGCATAGCAAGAATATATTTTATTTTGTGAATCAGGAAAGACGTCAACCAAAACATAACTAAAATGAGAGTTTCACAACACGGTAGTTATTCTTATGCATTAATGTTCCCCATTCTACTCATATCCGCTCTATCCCATTAAAGAAAAGCGTGACTGACACTATGCTGATTCCACAACCCCGCTAATGGGCTATGACTACACAGGGGGTTCACGGGAAGAGGTGGGCTCAGGCCCTCCACCCCAGGAACCTGTGGCCAAGGGAAGGCAGCCACTTCCTTTGCCCATGCCTGGGAACATGCGTAGGTCTCCGGAAGTGTGATAGGTCTGTTTCCTGGGACCTGACCATGAAAGCTCACACAAGAATCTTAGCTTCTGTATCTGCAATATTATATGGTCATCAGAAACTCCTCACCAGGACCTTCCCTAGGGTGGGAGCCATTTCTTTTTTCTTTTTCTTCCTTTTGAGAATATGTTATTTAACTTCATTTATTTATTTATTTTAAATTTGACCAGAGAGGGACAGAGAGAGGGGGTGGGAGGGAAAGCGAGAAAGCAAGCCCGTCTTGGACACAAAGCATGGTGGACCATGTGAGTCTAGTGCCCTTAACCACCCTGCCACCTACTGGCCCTGGGAGGAGGCTATTTCTGACTGCTCCTGAGAGGGACTCAGAATGCAGAAAGGATGAGGGTGGCAGTGACTGCAGCACAGCTTGCCAAGCAGAGAAATGGTGGCAGCCCAAGGACGGCCCCTTCACTATAAGAATCCCGGGACCAGCAGTTGGCGTAATGGTCATGTCACTGGACTCCCATGTAGTCGATTGCAGTTCAAGTCCTGGACCCGGTGGCTTAAACTCACGCTGGGTGCATGTGTGTGCGTGCCCAAGATCCCAAGAGGAGAATGGAGGAGAAGGGATTGTGATGTGGCCATTCCCCCCCCACCGGGGGGGGGCAGGTGATTTCTTGCTTTCTGTCTCTGTCTCTCTCTGTCTTTCTGGCGAGTGCATGCACCCTATAGCAAAAAAACTCTCAAAAAAAGAAAAAAAAAACAAAAAAAGAATCCCTACAGCCACCACTGCTTCCCCCAAACAGTTCCTCACTCTTTGAGGATCTTTTCTTTTTTAGAGTTTCTTTCTTTCTTTCTTCCATGAGGGAGAGCCAGAGAGAGAGAGGGACAGAGACAGCACCCTCTCTTCAGGGTCTTCATGCTGCAATTCACCCCCAGTCTCAGCCGGCCCTGGATTATGGCAAACTCATGCCTCGAATAGCAGGGAGGTTGTTGGACACTAACTGAGACCCTTCCCCTGTGAATCAACCCCACAGAACGTTGCACTTTCCCACTGTGCGACCATCTGGTCCATGACGTTTAATACAGATTCTTGGGGAGGGAGGATGGGGAGTTTGTCCTCTGATAAAATAAGTGAAGGAAATACTGGGTGGAAAGACGCCTTCTCAGAGCCGGTACGACCTTACGTTACATTGTGACTCTGAGAGCGTGTGGGTAGGGTAGAGAATGCGATTCTTTTCTACCGTATTTGACCACAGAGTCCTTTTTTCCAATAATCCCTGAAGATCTGTGGATCACAGTTTAGGGAATGCTTCTCCAAGTGACTGCTCTCTGTGTCCTCCACTAGCTGGAGCAAAGGCAGACAAGCGACTTCACTCCTGCACACATGCTGACGGGGTCAGGGGTTGGAATGCTTCGCTTGTATCTGACTTTGTGAAAAGTGGTACAACTTGGTCAGCATGTTGAGCAGATCCAGGTCATTTATGTATTTGTCATTTATAGATTTTTTTTTTTGAGAGGTTTTTGCTTTAAGGCACGTGCGCTTGCCAGAAAGACGGAGAGAAACAGAGAGACAGAAAGCAAGAAATCCCCCCCCAGGGGGGATGGCCATGCCACAATCCCTTCTCCTCCATTCTCCTCTCGGGAATCTTGGGCACGCACACACATGCGCCCAGCGTGAGTTTAAGCCACCGGGTCCAGGACTTGAACCGTGGTCGACTACATGGGAGTCCAGCGACATAGCCATTACGCCAACTGCTTGTGCCTTGTCATTCATAGATTCAACTATTCAGAAAAGACCACGGTGGCCTGCGGTGTGGAGTACTATAGAAACTCACTGAGGCTGCCCAAACTAACTGCAGCAGAGCCACTGCACAGTGAGTAAACTGAGCTGATGCCCCCGGTTCCAAATCTCATTGTGACCTTTCTTCTTGATCATTGTAACTCTGAAGAAGTTATATTTTGTAGCATTTTATGCTTTGATTGTATTTGTAGATTCCAAGACATAGGAATATCTCAAGAAAAATTCCTCGTAATCATCAAGAATCTATAGTAATTGGCACCAGCAGATGGCATAGTGGTTATGACACAGGACTCTTATGTAGCCAAGCACGGGTCAAGTCCCAGACCCAGTGGCTTCAAAATCACACTGGGGTGGGGACAGATGGCAGGTAGCATGGTGGTTAGGGCACTGGAATCCCACTTGGCCTACTGCGGTTCAAGTCCTGAACCTGGTGGCTTTCTCTCACTGTCTCTTCTCACTCTGTACCTCTCTGGTCAAATTAAAATAAATAAATAAATAAATACAATAAAGTTCAATAAAATAATTCTTTTTAAAAAAAAAAACACTGGGGAACCAGCAGTTGGCGCAATGGCTATGTCGCTGGACTCCCATGTAGTGACCATGGTTCGAGTCCCGGACCCGGTAGCTTAAACTCACGCTGGGCACGTGTGTGTGCATGCCCAAGGTCCCAAGGGGAGAATGGAGAAGAGGAGATTGTGATGTGGCCGTCCCCCCTGGCGGGTGATTTCTTGCTTTTTGTCTCTCTTTTTCTCTCTGTCCTTCTAGTGAGTGCATGCGCCCTATAGCAAAAACCTCTCAAAAAAAAAAAAAACCAACAACAACGAAACAAACAAAAGAAAAACCCACACACTACATGCATGTGTGTGTGTGTGTGTGCCCAAGATCCTGGGAGGAGAATGGAGGAGACGGGTTTACAGTGTGACCATTCCCCTGGGGGGTGATTTCTCGCTTTCCTTCTCACTGTGTCTGTCTGTCTGTCTCACTCTGGCAAACACACCAAGGTGAAAAAAAAGATAATAAATTTAAAAAAAACTCAAAATATAAAGAACCTACAGTAATTTAAGTTTGAACTTTTATCAGTCTGAAGGTCCCCTGTACATCTGGGTGAATTGTGCCCTGTGCCCTCCAGGGGGCTCAATTCATACAGACTGAGCTGAAAATGAGGTCTTTGAGTTGTGTGACACACTGGTGTCCTCTGAAGACATACTTTAAAATCTAAAACCAAAACAGAGTTATTGGTCAGAATGTCCAACTTTTTCATTCAGTGACACTTGTATTTTCTAGGAAGAGCAGCATCTCAGAGTGGGAGTGGGTGAAGGTCTTAAAGACTGGATTCAGGCTCCGGGTGGTATCACAGCCTTGACCCAACTGGACCTACACAGGCACAGTCCTGGACCTTTCCAAGCATGCCGGGTGCATGAGGGTGCGCCCCTGATCCAGGCTAGAGGTGTGAATACCCTATTGGGGTGCTTCTCTCTTCTTCATGGAAAAAGAATGACAAACGAATGAAGACTAGACCTCCCGGCTCTCCAGCTCTCTTTAGAAAATCTAAGACTCGGGAACCAGCAGTTAGCATAATGGCTATGTCGCTGGACTCCCACGTAGTCACCCGCCGTTCACGTCCTGGACCCGGTGGCTTAGAACTCACGCTGGGCACGTGTGTGTGCATGCCCAAGATCCCGAAAGGAGAATGGAGGAGGGATTGCGGCGTGACCATCCCCCCGGGGGTGATTTCTCACTTTCTGTCTTTCTGTCTCTATGTCTCTCTCTGTCTGTCTGGCGAGCGCACGCGCCCTATAGTGAAAACCTCTCAAAAAAAAAAAAAATCTAAGACTCAGTTCTGTCACTAGTAAAACAGAAATGACATAATCATCCCACCGAGCTGAGAGAAGATACAGCATTATAAATCTCTTTCCCAATGCCACTAGTTGTCACCTGTGAAAGCCAAGTCCTATTGCTGCTCCTTGTCCTCAGGCTTTGGACCCAGGTTGGCCACCTCACGGCCTGTGACACTGGGAAAGTCTCAGGAAGAAGCAGGTTGCAACACAGTTGTTCATGCACGGTAGTTTCTCAAAGAGGGGTCTAAACCTTACATTTTATTCCAAGCCTGGGAAAGGTGAAAACCTTGCACAAGTGGAGCCTTGCCCAGATTCCCTCCACTTGCTTCTAAATGTTTTTTTCTTTTTGCTGCCATGTGATAGGCATTACATAATTTCTCAGAATGAAAAGCTAATTTCTCAGTGAGTTCCATGTAGATGCATCATCATATTTATACCCGCACCCCGCAAAAAAAGCCCAAAACGCACCCCTGGTCTCAGAGGCACCGGTTTGAGGGCAGCATCTCTTGTATTACTTAACAGAGTAAGAGAAGGAGAACTTCGCAAAACCTCTCCAGAGCTCGTTTTATGATGTGGGATGTCACAACACTAAAATGCGTGTTCTTTAGGTACATAAGAGGGAATTTAGAAACGATTGATCCAGTTACATCTCATACCATGGTTAAAAATAAATCACACTAATGATTTCTTAACCAACTTGCAAAATTTAACCACTCTTTTCCATTCTTCTTCCCAGCATCCCTTCCCTCCTTTCAGTCTTTCTCTACAGACCTGTTCTCCCTGATGTCCCAGAACCGTGGGAGATGGTGACCGTTGTCTTTGTGTTAGCACTTGCCTCTGTGTAGCCCGCTGTGTCTCCCCGAGTGTCGCCCGTAATGTCCCCTCCAGTGTCCCTGCTTCTGCAGAAACCTTTCGGCCTGGACTGTCTCGGGAGTAGCAATTTACAGGCAGCTGCTCGATACTTCTTCGAAATGAGGTTGTAGAGGATTGGGTTGATGGACGCGCTCAGATAGAAAAGTTGCAGCGCGACGATGTTGAAGTACTGAGAGAAGTACATCATCCGGGAGCCTTCCGTGTTTATGTAAATGATTCTGCCAACGTGGAAAGGCAGCCAGCACACTATAAATGCCAGAACCACCACCACTGCAAAAGGAGACACAGGGCTGCAATTAGCAAAAGCATCCGAAAGCAAGAAGAGCTCCTCAAGAAGCCATCTGTCTAAGTGGCAGCCAAGGACACTACCTACCACTCTTACCTAGTCAGAGCCCCGCCCCAGGAAAACACCAGGCTGCAGAATGCACGGATACCTGCTTTCTATCTGTGTGGACGTTATCAAGGTCGGACATATACACCAGAAGGAGCCGTTTCTTCTAACGAGCCCTTTCGACAGGCTTCCTTCCACAAACCCACTTTTAGAGACGTGTTCTCTGGTCTCTGCTGAAAGTATTCTGCAAAGGGCTGCACGATTTACTTTTTGATAATGGGTATGGTTCATTTTAGCCTTCAGGATAATAACGTGGACTAACATGTTTAGCTTAAATCGATCTACCCCATTTTCTCAAAGGCGTTGTGAGTTAAACATCTACAGCATCTAACAAAGGCCTTGGTGTAAGAGCCTCCAACGACCCATCCCGGATCTAGCAGCTTTGGAAAATTATTGCCATCACCAGACCCAGTATCCCACTCTCAGGGCTCCTAGGGCTGCTTTTCTCTGGAGACAGGAAGCACAGGTGGGTGCAGGCTGGAGGAGAAATCTAACAGGGGATGCAGCGAGGAGAGGCGCGCAGGGCTGGGCGAGCCGGCGAACGGGGCGCAGAATTGGCGCGGCGGGGCTGGCGGTACAGGTTGGGAACAGGAGAGGCGCCACTTACGCAGGACGCGGACCGTCTGCCGGTGGCCCCTTTCCCGCCCGGAGGTCGCAGGGCCTCGTAGCGGCCCCCGGATCCTCCACAGCTCCCGCCCAATGAGTCCGTAGAGGACACTCAGGCACAGGAAAGGCAGGAAGAAGTAGGCGGTGGTGACCCACAGCATGACGCGCAGCGCGCCCAGCTGCGCCAGGCTCGGCCGGCACTCGCGGCTGAACAGCGCCGCGGCCTCCGCGGCCGGGGGCCCCGACGACGGGGTCGGCAGTGGCATCTGCGAGTCGGGAGACAAAGGGGTGGGCTGGACAGTGCCATTAAAGTCCGGGGCTGTGCGGTTGCGGGGGTCCTGCTCGACGCCCACCAGAAAGAAGAAAGGGCCGGCGGAGATCAGCGCCACCGCCCAGAGCGCGGCGATGAGTGCGCGGACGCGGCGTCGGGTGACCAGGACGCGGGCGCGGAGCGGGCGACAGATGGCAAGGTAGCGCTCGACGCTGAGCGCCGTCATGTGCAGCAGCGTGGCGTAGGTGCAGCCCTCGCCCAGGTAGAGCGACAGGCGACAGAGCAGCGGCCCGAACACCCAGGGCCGCGAGCGCCACAGGCGGTACAGGTCGAAGGGGAGCCCCAGCAGGATGAGCAGGTCGGACACGGCCATGCTGCCCAGGTACAAGTTGGTAGTGGTCCGCATGTCCCGGTAGCGCCCGATCAGCAGCACCGTCACCACGTTGCCGCTCACTCCGACGGCGAACAGGCACAGACACACGGCGGTCACTGGCACCAGTGCCCCCAGGGGGAAGGGCGAGCAGCGGCGCTCGTCGCACGGCGGCAGCGCGGCCCACGGTGGCTCCCGCGCGCCCTCGGGGTTGTCGCTGCTGTTCCAGGGACTGCCCATGGGCGCGGTGCCCCGGGAAACTAGCGCGTGGCCCTGCTCGCGGGGCGTTTCTTTTCTCAGGCCTCGCACAGCTGGCGTGCGGGACCCGACCACAGAGCCGCTGCCAGCGCACACGCGGCCCGGCCCGCCCCCGCCCCCTTCCCCCGCCCCGCCGGGCACCCGCGCCCTCTATCAGACCGGTGGTATTCGGGGCAATTCCTCTTCGCCAGCTGGAACCCGGAGGCCGCGGCCACGAAGGTGGTGGTGCCCAGTCTCAAGGAGCGAATTCTGAACCCCACGGAGCTGGTTACGGGACCCGGCGCAAGACAGGCGCTTTTGGGTACGAAAGGGACCTTCTTAGGGACCTAGATTGCTGACACACAATGATCACAAGGAAGTCGCATCCTAACTCAATAGTGGGAGAGGAATCTAGAGCCCCTCTGGGGTTCTAGTCCTGGCTCTACAACCCAGTACGTAGCTGTTTGAACTTAGACCTATCCTTGCCGAGCCCAGTTCTCCACGCTCGTGAACTGCAAAGTGGAGATGGAGCGAGTTGACAAAATAATTGAGCGAACAATTTCAGGGGTCCCTGAAATCTATGCACACGAGTACATCTACTCATTATAAAGAAAAAAGACTTAAATGTTTACATGCACACTGGAGTGCCTTCACATGTGGTAGGCTGTTATGTAAAAAAATGTTTTGAAAATTTCAACTGCTTACCAGCACCAGAGAGAAAACACGTGAAAAGGACTAAAACAGATGTATGAGTCAATCCGTTGTGATCTAAATGACAACAGCCAACTGCTGATGAGTGCTTAGATCGTGTCTGGCCCCGTGCTTTTCACCTAAGCCTATGTCCTTAGACCCCTTCTGCCTGTGAACAAAGAGGGTTCGCTGGAGATCAAACAGGTGAGACTGAGATTTGAACTGGAGTCTTGTGAATCCCTGAACCCACAAGCCGGATGCCCTGGCACACTCCCCACCCTACCTGCCCTGTGGTCTTCCCCTCAGTCTGTCCTCACTAAAGGCCTGCATAATGCTTCTGAGCTCTCTCTGTGTGGATGAACAGGCGTCTAGCATTTTTTTCATCCATCCCATTGTGATTTAAATCCCCCCCCTCCCTCTCTCTTCCCATCTCCTTTCTGGACCTGAAACCTGGCTTCCCTGTAGAGACTTGCTTCCCTGCAGTTCTCTCTGACATGCAGCAGCCAGGGGTAGGAGGGCAGTACCTGTCACCTCCCTCATCACTTAGCTCCCAGTCTCACTTCCTCAGCCTCCTCCATCTCCAGCTCCCTCTCCTCTCCTGAGTGTTTGGTGCCTCACCATCTCTCTCAAACACTGTCCTTGATAAAACTCACACCCACATATGTGAGTCTTGCAAAGCCTTGGCCTAAGGTTAGAAAATCTTTCTATCAATGACCTTGTCCTTCATCCACCTCAGCCAGCCACGCCTGTGGGTGTACATTGTACCTGGCCAGTACCAGGTTCCCGAGCCCTCCTCCATCTCAGCTTCCGTCTTTCCATTTCTGACCTCCATCCCCTCTCGTTCTAGCTCACTTTCCCTCATCCCTCAGTTCCTGTGATCCTTCGACCCTACTAGGACATCCATCAGTTTATTCCTTGTACCTTTATATTGCCCCTCTCTGCTTCATGTCCACATCTTCCTCCTTGCCCCACCTTGAGTCCCACGAGCAATCACACTCACTCCCATGCACATACCCTCAGCTTGCTTGCTCTGTTCTCCATTGTCATACTGTCCACTCAGCCAGAGCACAGGCACACCCTGGTGAAGCCAAATCGGCACATGCTCCCAAACAGCTGCTGAGTCGCTTCACTAGAAGTGCTTCATTTCCCTTGGCTGACCTAGCGCGTAACTGCCTCACTCTCCCACCCTGGGGATCCTCCTCTTTCCTTAAACCCTGGCATTTCCTCCCCATCATCACTCTCAGTTGGTGACCTTGTACTCTGTTTCTTCGGGGGGGGGGGAACAAAGACAAAAAACAAACAAACAAAAACCCTCCAAAAAGTAGAAAACGAAAACCAGAAGCACACTGAAACTTCTGCACTTCATGCTCCCACGCTGTCCTGCCCGCGCTCCCCTGGAGGGAGGAGTGAGTTGGTGTTACTCCAGCTGACATCAGCTCTGCCCCTGCAGCACCGCATTCACTGCCTCTCGCTGTTCTCCCTCCTTACCTCTAGACAGAAAATGCAGTGTCTTCATCTGTAGTTGATCTACTTTTCTCTTGAGCTCTCCCTTCCTGCCTAGCAGGAGAAAAGGGAAGATCTAGTCTGAGCCCAGTTTGATCGACTAAACAAGCCCTCTAGGGCGGGCTCTGTGATGCAGTGATAATGCGTTGCTCAAGAAAAGCTGGATTGCACAGGGTGACCTCGGCTCGAGTCCCTAACCTGGTTTGTCTGAAGCATGCCAGGCACACACGTGAGTGCCCAGGACCTAGTGAGCTAGAGGACTGGAAGAAGGGGATCATTGTGATCAGATCCTATAGAGGGTTCTCCTTTCTCTCTTTTCTCCCACGTGTGCACAAATATGTTCTATATAAATAATAAAAAAAAACTTCACACAGATCCTCTAGGTAGTGTTCATTTTTCTCAGATAACATGCCTTTCCCTGAGTCAGTCGAAGGAGTGCTCAGCTGCCTTGAAGGTCCTTATGACTCCAAAAAGTAGAAAACGAAAACCAGAAGCACACTGAAACTTCTGCACTTCATGCTCCCACGCTGTCCTGCCCGCGCTCCCCTGGAGGGAGGAGTGAGTTGGTGTTACTCCAGCTGACATCAGCTCTGCCCCTGCAGCACCGCATTCACTGCCTCTCGCTGTTCTCCCTCCTTACCTCTAGACAGAAAATGCAGTGTCTTCATCTGTAGTTGATCTACTTTTCTCTTGAGCTCTCCCTTCCTGCCTAGCAGGAGAAAAGGGAAGATCTAGTCTGAGCCCAGTTTGATCGACTAAACAAGCCCTCTAGGGCGGGCTCTGTGATGCAGTGATAATGCGTTGCTCAAGAAAAGCTGGATTGCACAGGGTGACCTCGGCTCGAGTCCCTAACCTGGTTTGTCTGAAGCATGCCAGGCACACACGTGAGTGCCCAGGACCTAGTGAGCTAGAGGACTGGAAGAAGGGGATCATTGTGATCAGATCCTATAGAGGGTTCTCCTTTCTCTCTTTTCTCCCACGTGTGCACAAATATGTTCTATATAAATAATAAAAAAAAACTTCACACAGATCCTCTAGGTAGTGTTCATTTTTCTCAGATAACATGCCTTTCCCTGAGTCAGTCGAAGGAGTGCTCAGCTGCCTTGAAGGTCCTTATGAAACCAGAAGTGAGGGGTCACCTAGCTTCATGCTTGCTCCTCGGGTTCCTAGGCTAGCCTTTGCTAGTCTTCAACCCCATGTTCCCTTCCCACCTGATCACCCGCTGCTCTGCCAGCCTCAGAGGCAAAGGTCTGTGGTAGTGAATGTGTGGTCCCTTTCTATGGCTCAAGCAATGCTCCTGGGGACAGCTGACATTTCTCCTGGCTCTCATGGGCTGTGGACCCCTGAGTCTCTTTCACTATTTCATTCTACTCCATGACCTGGTGGGCCACCCCTAGCCTCTGCTGAAGGTTCCCACTCCTTGCTCCTTCCACTGTGGTGGCTCAGAGAGCAGCTAGGTGGGTCCTGTCAGTGTCCACGCCCACTATACCCTCTCCCTGTCTGAGTGCCTCTCTGAATAGGCAGGCGTTGTTCACCCTTCATTCTGACACTCCCATTTGTGGCTGGGTTTTCTCTGTATAACTTATCAACTGACATACTGTTTAATTTACGTAGCTATTTGTTACCTCTCTCTACATTGCCCGGTGTTACATGTGCCAGAGGCAGGCTTTAATCCATTGTGTTCATAGCTTTTTCCCTAGTGCCTGGATCAATACCTGGCACAGACAAAGAACTTGATGTTTGTTAACTCAGAATGAATCAACTGTAGAACCAGGTCCCATTATTTTCGTTGCAATTCTCAGTGGTTAAGAATGGTACTCTGATTGCAGCTGGTGCTCAGTAAGTGTTCATTGATAATCTCGTTGAGATAGACTATTGATGTGGAGAGAGGGGTTCACAGCGGGCTTTGTCAATAGCGTTGCTACACTGAGGCTCAAGTATGACTTGGATCTTAGGGTGTAGATGAACCCTTGCTTATAATGAGCCCTTGGCTTTTTTGTTTGTTTGTTTGCTTGCTATAGGACATGTGTGCTCACTGGGGAGAGACAGAGATAGAAAATGAGAAATCACCCCACCCACCCCAGGGGGGATGGCTATGCTGCAGTCCCTTCTCCACTCTCCTCCTGGGATTCTGGGTATGGACACACAGGCATCCATCATGATTTTCAAGCCATTGGGTCTGGGACTCGAACCATGCAGTCAACCATGTGGGATCCAACTGTCCAAACCTCCACAGTGCCTGCTGGCCTGGCATTCCATGTTTTAGGAAGAGATGCGACTGGATAGCTGGAGAACTGATCTAATCTGTTTTCTTTTTATTTTTTAAAGTTTATTCTCGGAGTGAGAGATATACAGAGAGAAAGAGAGAGCACCCCCAACAGGGTCCTACACAGATCCATCCCCCGCTTTAGCCAGCTCTGGATCATGGGTACACACGTGCCTAGATGCTCAGGAAGGCCTCTGGACATGAACCCAGAATCTTCTCATGTGAGTCAGCCTCACAAAGCACTGTGTTACTGCTGCACCACTGTGCTGCCCAAATCTGTTTTTTGCTTTCTATTTTTAAAAATAATTATGTTTATTTTAACTTTATTTGTTATTATTTTCCAATTTGATGAGAGAGGAGAGAGAGAGAGAGAGAAAGTGAGAAAGCAAACTACCAGGTCCAGTGGTCCAGTACTTGAACTGTGGTCACCCATGTGGGAGTCCAGAGCCTTTAACCACCATGCCACCTGCTGGCTCCTTTACTTTGTATTTTTATAATAATTCACCAGTTTTCTGGCTTCAAATTTCCTCTGGGGAGAGGAAGTTCCCAGAAGTCCAGGAGTGTAGTCATCTCCTCTAGCCTAGGAGTACCTTTCTTATGTGATTCTCATGTGGGGCAAGAGTAGGCCTAGCTGATGGGTTCCTGGCCCCTCTCACAGGTTGGTCCCTGGAAGGCTGGGATGACCTGGATAAAAATAAAGTACTTGGTGTGTGCAAGACATGTTCCAAGTACTTGTATATCCTAACTTATTGACTCAACACAGCATCATGGGGAGGGGGTCCTTTTAGTTGTTGGCAGGGTGGAGTTCTCCATGTTATAGATGAGAAGACCAAAGTACACTGCAGCCAGTAGGGGTGATGCTGTCCACTTCCAGAGTCTGTGGGTGTGAGCTCTGTGCAGTGTGGCCTCTTGCTGTGCAACCACAGTACCACCAGCTGTAGGGAGTACTGAGTGTGATCTGGGTTATGCTAGGAAACTGCTTGCCAGTTTGTATTCAAGAAATTAGATTTTGGGACCAGCAGTTAGTGTAATGGCTATGTCGCTGGACTCCCATGTAGTCAACCGCAGTTCGAGTCCCAGACCCAGTGGCTTAGACTCAGGCTGGGCATGTGTGCATGTGTGCCCAAGATCCCGAGAGGAGAATGGAGGAGAAGGGACTGTGGCGTGGCCATCCCCCCGGGGAGTGATGTCTCACTTTCTGTCTCTCTGTCTCTCTCTCTGTCTTTCTGGCGAGTACACATGCTCTATAGCAAAAACCTCTCAAAAAAAAAAAAAAAAGAAATCAGATTTTGTGGGTAAATGGAAAGAGGCATGAGAAACTTTAAAAAGTATTAGGACATGTCCATAACTTGCAATTTACCTGTTGGAACGTGTATAAAACTTTATACTTTTTTTTCCCCCCACAGAAAAGCAGGGTATGAGGGGTGGAGGTTGAAAAGTGAGCACTCACAGCCGTTGACACACATGTCGCAACATCCAGAACCATATTTTTACATTTGGAAAATTGAAGTTAAGTTCCAGATTTCCAGCATTGACTTGCAAAATGGTAAGAGGTGGCAGCTCTGGGCCTACATTCCTCAAAGGCTGCCATCCATGGACAGGCACCCCTCTGCATGCACCCACAGATCTCACCACTCACGCCCAGCCCCTTCCTCATTTGCATGACCCCCTGGTCTCCTCTAGGCCTCAGGTGCCAGAAAGTGGCATCTTATTTAATAAAATGCAGAGCTGACAAAGCTGGTGCTGGAAGGAGACCCATAGCAGGGAAGATTGAGCGCCAGCTCTTTCCTAACCGTACCCCAGGACCTGACCATATCACCGCCTGGGGGGATCAGACTTTCCCAGGCTTCCTGTACAGCAGGACAAACTCAGGCAAGACACGGTGGACTGCACAGATGCCTGTTACTCTCTAGCTGGGGCTTTAATGGTTTTCTCTTGGTCCCAGTTTCTTCTGAGGGAGTGAAAGACTGAGCATGGTAATGACTATCAAGAGGGACGATGGAGAGGGAGTGAGCCCCTGGTAGGGTGAGAAGGGGTCCAGCTTTTGTACTACTGTATCTGAATGTTCTTTCTGCACAGCAGCTACTGTGGAACTGTGAAAGGTAATTTCTTCTCTAAGACCACTGAATCATCCTAGAAATATTTCTTATAAAAAGAATGATTTAAATTATTTATTAAGTAAAAGACTCATTTATTTAACTTTATTCATGATTATTATTATTTTTGCTATAGGCCACACATACTCACCAGAGAGAGACTGAGAGAAGGTGAGGAAGCAACCCATCAGGTCTGAGACTTGAACTGTGGTCAGCCATGAGGGAGTCCAGCATCTTAACCATCATGCTGGCCCCTATTTATTTATTTTTAAAAATTCACTAGAGAGAGAGAAAGAGAGAGAGGGAAAGTGAAGAAGCAAGCTGCCAGGTTTGGGACTTACGCTGCAGTAGGCCATGTGGGAGTGTCTAGTGAGTTAACCACCATGCCATCTGCTGGCCCCCATCCTAGAAATATTAACAGTGGGATAGAGCTAATAATTTAGACAGGCCAAATCATCAGTAGTGGTCAAAGACCTCCATAAAATATTAGGTTGTAGACCAGCTGCAGTGTGTCATGATGCTGGAGCCATATGGAAGATCCCAGGTTTGCATCCTGAGGTCTCCCTATACATGCCAGGTATACCCCATCATCCTGGTTGGCTGAAGTTGAAGGCGGTAAAGATTCTCGTGGTGGCATTTCTCATACAAGAAGTCCACTTAAAGAAAATCAGAAACATCCAGGCACATGCCATAGACGAAAAGGAGTGGGAACACCCAGAAAGGTATGGGAGCTTGAAAAGGAAGTGAGGAGTTGGCTCATTTCCTTATTGACTACTTGATGATGCCCAGGACTCTTTAGTCTTAACCGTGTTTCAGTGTTTAGGTCTTATATTCCCTTCTCTAAAAATTGAGGTGAATTAACTCACCCTAAAATGAATAATTCATTGGCAATTAGTGCATATATAACGTACAACCACTACATCTATCTAGTTCATCCATATCGTAGCTATGTTTCTTGAACATATCAGCTTGTCTCATTTGTGGTGAGGGGCAACACATGTACTTTTATCCTTGGCCGAATATGTGCTTTTTATGGGGGATGTGTGTGGTTTTCATAGGCACTCACTGTGTTGCCACCCTTCTGGCTTGGCCTCCCAGCTGGGACTATAGCTACAGGTCACCGTGCCTGGCTGGGGATAGAACCTCGGCCTCCCCTGTGACCTCAGCTGCTCAGCAGCAGCATCCAGCATATGCTACTGCAGTGGAGTATCGAGAAATAGGAGGATGGGTTATCCCTGGGGCTGACCGTTGACCTATAATGGCAGTCAATGACTCAGAGGATGAAATTATTATTATTTTTTCATTCCAAGAAGAAAGAAATTAGAGCTTTTCATTTAGTCCAGTACCTCTGTACGAGATTCTCCTCGTCTGTTTTTTTAAGTTCAATCTTTAGAGGGCTGTGGGTTGTTTGGGGAGAAGTTCTTGGCATACAGGTAGTACTCACTAAATGCTATTGGAAATGCAATGTTAAAGTCATTCTTTTGATTTTTTTTTCTTAACCTTTAGGATTTTGTTGTTGTCAAAGAATTATTTTATTTAAATTTATTTTAATTTGACCAGAGAGGGAAAAGTGTGTGTGTGCGTGTGTAAGAGAGAGAGAGTGAAAAGTAAACTGTGGGACCAGCAATTAGTGTAATGGCTATGTCACTGAACTCCCATGTAGCCGACCGCAGTTTGAGTCCCGGACCTGGTGGCTTAAACTCACACCGGGCATGTGTGCATGCGTGCCCAAGATCCCTAGAGGAGAATGGAAGAGAAGAGATTGTGCCGTGGCCATCGCCCCTGGGGGGTGATTTCTTCCTTTCTATCTCTCTGTGTCTCTGTCTTTCTAGCAAGCACACGTGCCCTATAGAAAAAACCTCTAAAAAAAAAAAAAAAAAAGAAAAGAAAGAAAAGAAAAAAAAGAAAATCAAGAAAGAAAAAGAAAGCAAGCTGCCAGGTCCAGGACTTGAACTGCAGTTGGCCAATCAGTGCCCTTAACCACTGTGCCACCTGCTGGCCTCCCAGGATTTTTTTTTTTTTTTTAAATTTTTAAAGAGAGAGTTTTGCTATAGGGCATGTGCAGTCACTGGAGAGATAGAAAGTGAGAAATCACTCCCTGGGGGACAATTGCCATGCCAAAAACCATTTTCCTCCATTCTCCTCTCGGGATCTTGGGCACACATGCGTATGTGTCTGGCCTGAGTTTTGAGCTGCTAGGCCCGAGACTCGAACCATGGTTGACCATGGAAGTTCAGTGACATAACCATTATGCCATCTACTGGTTCCCAACCTTTAGGACTTTTGGGGGAGATAGCAGGATACTGGTCAAGTGGCAGAGCACTAGACCAATCACTTGGATTTGAATTTCAGCTCCATTGTTTATGAGCTGTGCAGCTTTTGGCTGAGAGCTTGTTTTCTGTGCTGTGGCTTATAAAGTAATTAAGATGATTACAGAAATAGGTAAAGCCCTGAAGACAATGCCTAAGACTTCTTAAATGATCAGTATACTAGCCATTATGATTCAAGGTGACTGGGCTTTAAAATCTGTCCAATTTGAAACTTCCCTTTTTTTTAGAGAGATTTTTGCTATAGGGCACATGTGCTCACGGTAGACAGAAAGCGAGAAACCAGCCCCCTAGGGGGGATGGTCATGTTGTAATCTCTTCTCCTCCATTCTCCTATTGGGATTTTCGGCACACATACACACGCACCTGGTGTAATTTTAAGCCACCAGGTCTGGGGCTTGAAGGGCAGTAGACTATGTGGGAGTCCAGTTATGTAACCATTAAGCCATATGCTGGGCCCAAACCTTTTTTTTTTTTCTTTTTTAGAGAGATTTTTGCTAAAGGGTGCAAGGGCTTGTCAGAGAGACAGAAAGTGAGGAATCATCTCCCCCCAGGGGATGGCCATGCTACAATCCCACAATCCTTTTTCCTCCATTCTTTTGGGATCGTGGGCTCACACATGTGCCTGGTGTGTTTTAAGTCACTGGGTCTGGGACTTGTATTGCATTTAACCATGTGGGAGTCTAGCAACGTAACCATTATACCATCTCGCCAGAATGACAGAGACAAAGAGACAGCAAGAAATCAGCCCCGGGGGGATGGCCACGTTGCAATCCCTTCTCCTCCATTCTCCTCTCGGGATATTGGGCATGCACGCACACGTGTCCAGCATGAGTTTAAGCCACCAGGTCCAGGACTTGAACCATGGTCGTACAGGGGAGTCCAGCGACATAGCCATTATGCTAACTGCTGGTCCCTGATTTTATTATTTTTAATGTCAGAGGGGATGTGCCTCTCCAGAGAAAGGGAGGGAGAAAGCACCCCATGCAGAGTGGTCATGCCCAGTCTCTGCACCTCCATCTCTCCATCCTGCTAGGATTTGGGACATGCACACACACGTGCCCAGTGTTTTTCAAGCCACCCAGGCTGGGATTCAAACAAGGGTTCATGTGGGACATGATCCCCTTCACCACAAGGCTCTCAAGGCTGGCCCTGATTTTTTTTGGGGGGAGAGATTTTCGCTATAGGGCGCGTGCGCTCGCCAGACAGACAGAGACATAGAGACAGAAAGCGAGAAATCACCCCCCAGGGGGGATGGTCACGCCGCAATCCCTTCTCCATTCTCCTCTCAGGATCTTGGGCACGCACGCACACGCGCACGGTGTGAGTTTTAAGCCACTGGGTCCGGGACGCAAACCGCGGTCGACTACGTGGGAGTCCAGCGACATAGCCATTATGCTAACTGCTGGTTCCCCTGATTTTGTTTTTTGTTCTAGGTTTATTTTCACCAGGATCTAGGGCACTTACACATACACTGTGGCAGGATGACTTCTGTGATTATAGTCAGGTTCTTGTTTTGGACAAAGAATCAAATGCAACATGCCAATAGTGGAAGGAAAGGTAGTTTATGGAGTAAAGGTGAAAGTACACTCCTGAGAAGTAGGAGTGGGCCTGAGCGGAGAGTGGCTCAAAAGGCCCTGGCAGTTATATTTGGAAAGATTTATAATTTTAAAATCTAGGTTGCATTGGTTGTTCATTGGCTGGATCCACGGATTGTTTTTATCTCATTGGCTCTATCATACATGGCTGGGCAGACTAATTGATCACTCATTGGCTATATCTAATGTGGCTGGGCCCACTGATTCATCTCATTGGCCGTATCAAATGTGGCTTAATCAGCTAGACATCCCCCACTAAGAACCTGCCTACATTACATTGGGTGGGGAATTTTCTGCCCTGATCAGGTTTCTCTATCTACCCACATGGACCTGCTCCAGTCCCCTTATCTACTTCCATCCTGCCTCAATACTTGGTGTGTTTTCAGGCTGACATGGGGATTCAAACCTCAGTAGACGATGTGGTTTCTAGCACTGAAGTTCAGCTTGCTACTGATTGTGCCACCAGGATAGGCCTAAAACACTTTTCGCTAATTTCCCATAGTAAGTAGAAATGACAAAATCATTGTTTATGCTAAAAGACTAAAAAAAAAAAAAAAAAAAGTCATTGAAATAGCATCAAAACAGGGCCAGCTCCATGGACTGGTATTTAAGACAGATCCCACATGGCCATGGTTTGAATCTGAGCTGGTGGCTTGAGTGTGTGTCTGTGTGAGAGTGTATGCACATCCAAAAGGAGGGAGAAATGGAAAAGGAATGTGGTGTGACTATTCCCTGCGGGGTGTGCTATCTCCTTTCGCTCTCTGGTAAGCATCCCAAATATGTGTGCGTATATATATATATATGTTTATATACACACACACATACACACTTCAACATATATATGCGTATATATATAAAATCACTGTTTTTTTTTTTTTTTTTTTTTTTCATGTTGCCAGTGAGTGCATGTGCTTGCTGGGGAGACAGAAGAGAGGGAAAGTGAGAACACATGCCCTATGGGACACTCATGCTGTAATTCCTTTTCCTCCACTTCTACCTTTCAGGATTTGGGGCATGCATGCACCCATGCCCAGTGTGTCTTCTAAGCCATGTCTGGGACTCAAACTGTGAGGTCGGTCATGTGGAATCCAGGTGCCTTAATGACCTGGCCATGGGCTAACTCCCAAATTTGAGTCTTTTCTTCACCTTAAATATATCAGAGAGAAAATGATGAATATATAAAAAGGATAGTCTCAAGGGCATATATAACATCTTAGAAAGTGTATATAATTTTTTTTTCTTTGCTAGAGTGTGTGTGCTAGCCAGAGACAGAGAAATTAAGAGAGAGAGAGAAAGAGAGAGAGAGAGACAGTGAGTAATCGCCCCTCCTGGGGTATGGCCACACCACAATCCCTTCTCCATTCTCTTAGGATTTGAGGTATGCATGCAAATGCATCTGGTGTTTTTCAAGCCATGGAATCTGGGACTCAAACCATGCTGTTGGCCATGTGTGATCCAACACCTTAACTACTATGCCACTGACTGGCCCAGAAAATAGAATATTTAAAAAACTCTTTAAAAATATAAGACATTATTTCACCTTTGATGGTAGAAGCTTGTTAGGTTACAGAATCATTGCTTGTTTTAAGACTGGGTGATATTTCTTTTTAAATCTGTTTGTCTGAGACACTGTGCATGTAGGATTCTCCTGCAGAAAGAGAATCTATCTGTTCATAATGGTGAGAAACAAGGTTTTGTGTTGGGAAACAACCCATGAAATGCTCAATCATGATTTGCAAAATTCCTATTTTCAATCTACAGAACAAAAGATGAAAGAATTGACATATGCAATACTGTCAGTCAATTTTATAACTTTGTGAAAGTTGGACTCAAGCTTAGTTGATTCTGTGGATTGATGCTGCTAAGCTAAACTTCCCCAGCCTAAAATTTTAAAATTTACTGTAGTTCTGGCAGTTGTGACAATTAGAAATCCACTTAAATTCTAAAAGCAGTGAATCCCCAGGAGGAGGTCCATGAGATGGAAGTTTTCCTAGGGGATAAGAGAGAGAATGTTGAACTTTCTGGTGCAGGGTAGAACCAGTAATAGTGGGTCTAGGCCCATGGAAGCAGGAAAAAGAAAGTACCAGGAAATAAGTGAGAAATAAGCAAGTAGAAGAGGTTGTGGATTATCTTACCGATGAGAAGTTTACCTCGTACTTCTTACTCTTCAGACATGTAAAGGAAGCAAGATAGGTGACATGTTATACAAAATCGAGTCAGTAAGATAAAACTTCTAATTTTTAGGTTTTTTTTTTTTTTTTTTTTTAGGTTATTTTTATAGGGTGCATGTGCTCGCTGGAAACAGACAGTGAAAAGGAAAGTGATAAATCACTCCTTGGGGGAATGGCCACATTGCAATACCTTCTCCTCCATTCTCCCTCTGGGATTTTGGGCACTCAAGCACACACACCTGATGTGATTTTCAAGTTGTCGACTCCGGGACTCAAACTGCTGTTGGCCATGTGGGAGTCCAGTGCCATAACCACTATACCACCTTGCTGGGCTCTCTAATGTTTTTGTCTACTGGACTTTATATTTTATAGTGACTTAGGGTTCTTTACTGTCAAACAAAGATTTGAATACTGTTGTGAAAATTGTTAAACCCACTGCAAGAAGGAAGACCTTACCATCTCATTTTCTCAAACAGGCAGAAAATAATAAATGTATATGAATACAAAAAACATATCTCAAAAAAGAATGATACAACTTTTATTTTCCATGGATTTTTAAAGATACTTTTGCTACATAGTTTATGCATTTTTATGAGATTATATTTTTTTCATTTGTATGAAGTTCAACTTTATACAATTTTAAGGTGATATGTTTGGTAGTGTATCTATAATCTTTAAAAAGTTTAGAGTTTTTGGAATGTACAGTATATGAGGTAAAATCAAGATTACATTAAAAATTGTTTTCTCCTCTGCAATAATTTTGCAGTGAGGCTCAAATGGCAAGTACACTATTAAATGACATTTACTATCAAAAATAGGAGGTTCATTTGAATTACTATGAAAAACATAAGCCACTGTAACTTGCCAAGTACACATTTTGGCTATAAAACTTCATGCTCTTCTCTTGGAAGTCACTTTGCTATTAAATCGTCTATTGAAATACAGTCTTAATCTGCTTCCAAAACTGAGAGTTGAAGTAGAGCAACACTGAATATCAGACGTTGTTAAACTTCCAATGTTAAGTATGTAAAAAAAAAAGTTTGTGTTAGTTCTTTCTTAACATTTCTTTGGAAGAGTGTTTCCTTAGTCTTAGTTTGCTTTGAAATTTAGTGCAATCTTAGGCCCAAAACTCAACTTGCAGGTACCACAAAGATCTTTAGGTATTTAAATCAGCTCCATGAGTGGAGTCACTCTGCCATAGATATTTCTGATACTCCAAGAATGAATACATTTTGGCTTAAAAACTACCTGCTTATCTCACACAAGTAAGCTTGCTTTCAAGTCCTTTGAAATACAGTGTAAAACTGCTTCCAAAACTAAGAGTTGAAGTAGAGCAACACAGAACATCATATGTTGTTAAACTTCCAAAGTTAAGGAAGTGGAACAAACACGTTTGTGTTAGTTCTTTCTTCACGTTTGTTTGGAAGAGTGTTTCCTTAGTCTTCGTTTGCTTTGAATGTGTAGTGCATTCTTAGGCCCAAAACCCACCTTACAAGTACCACAAAGATCTTTAGGTATGTAAATCAGCTCCATCAGTAGAGTCACTCTTCCAAAGATCTTTCAGATGCTCCAAGAAAGAGTACACATTTTGGCTGAAAAACTCCATGCGTATCTCAAGAAATTAACCTTGCTTTCAACACGTCCATTGAAATACAGTGTAAAACTGCTTCCAAACTAAGAGTTGAAGTAGAACAACACTGAACATCACAAGTTATTCAACTTACAAAGATCAGGAAGTGGAACAATAAAGTTTGTGTTAGTTCTTTCTTAATATTTCTTTGGAAGAGTGTTTTTTTAGTCTAAGTTTGCTTTGAAAGTGTAATGCTTTCGTAGGGCCAAAACTCAACTTGCATGTAGCACAAAGATCTTTAGGTATGAAAATCAGCTCCATGAGTGGAGTCACTCTGCCAAAGATCTTTTTGATACTCCAAGAAACAGTACACATTTTGTCTGTAAAACTTCATTCTTATATCACGAACGTCAGTTTGCTATCAAAACGTCCATAGAAATACAGTCTAAAACTGCTTCCAAAACTGAGAGTTGAAGTACGACCACTGTAATACAGTGTTAATCTGCTTAGAAAACTTGAAGTTGAAATAGAGCTTCATTGAACATCACAAGTTATTCATCTTACAATGTTAAGTAAGTGGAACAGTCAAGTTTGTGTTAGTTCTTTCTGAACATTTCGTAGGAAGAGGATTTCTTTAATCGGAGTTTGCTTTGAAAGAGTAGTGAATTCCTAGGCCCAAAGCTCAACCTGCAGCTACGGCAAAGTTTGTTAGGTGTGAAAATCAGCTCCATGAGTGGAGTCATTCTGCCAAAGATCTTTCTGATACTCCAAAGAAAACTCCAGATTTTGGCTGAAAAACTACATACTTATCTTAGAAAGTAAGCTACATTTCTAAACGCCAACTGTAATACAGTGTTAAACTGCTTCTTCCAAAACTTGAAGTTGAAGTAGAGCTTCACTGAACATCACAAATTATTCATATTAAAAAGATAAATAAGTTGAAAAATCAAGTTCGTGTTAGTTCATTTTTAACAATTTCGTAGTATGAGGGTTTCTTTAATCGAAGTTTGATATGAAAGTGTAGTGCATTCTTAGACCTAAAGCTCAACTTGCAGCTATTGCAAAGTTTGTTAGGTGTGAAAATCAACTCCTTGAGTATATGATTCCGACAATGATCTTTCTGATACTCCAAAGAAAACTCCAGATTTTGGCTGAAAAACTACATACTTATCTTAGAAAGTAAGCTACATTTCTAAACACCAACTGTAATACAGTGTTAAACTGCTTCCAAAACATGAAGTTGAAGTAGAGCTTCACTGAACATCACAAGTTATTCAACTTACAAAGTTAAGTAAGTGCAACAATCAAGATTGTGTTAGTTCATTTTTAACATTTCTCAGTGAGATGGTTCCTTTAATCGTAGTTTTCTTTGAAAGTGTAGTACATTCTTTCGCCCAAAACTCAACCTGCAGTTACTGCAAATTTTGTTTAGTGTGAAAATCAGCTCCATGAGTGGAGTCATTCTGCCAAAGATCTTTCTGATACTCCAAAGAAAACAACAGATT
>NW_006159479.1:0-2819 GCF_000334495.1 Tupaia belangeri chinensis | reverse complement strand
TCAACTTGCAGCTACTGCAAAGTTTGTTAGGTGTGAAAATCAACTCCATGAGTGGAGTCATTCTGCCAAAGATCTTTCTGATACTCCAAAGAAAACTCCAGATTTTGGCTGGAAAAGTAGATACTTATCTTGAGAAAGTAATCTCTATTACTAAAAGACCACTGTAATACAGACTTACACTCCTTCCAAAACATGAAGTTGAAGTAGAGCTTCACTTAACATCACAAGTTATTCAACTTACAAAGTTATGTTACTGGAACAGTCAAGTTTCTGTTAATTCTTTCTGAACATTTCGTAGTAAGTGGGTTCCTTTAATCAGAGTTTGCTTTGAAAGTGAAGTGCATTCTTAGGCCCAAAGCTCAACTTGCAGCTACTGCAAAGTTTGTTAGGTGTGAAAAACAGTTCCATGAGTGGAGTCATTCTGCCAAAGATCTTTTTGATACTCCAAAGTAAATTCCAGATTTGGGCTGAAAACTAAATACTTATCATAGAAAGTAAGCTACATTTCTAAACAACCACTGTAATACAGTGTTAAACTGCTTCCAAAACTTGAAGTTGAAGTAGAGCTTCAATGAACATCACATGTTATTCAGCTTACAAAGATAAATAAATGGAAAAATCAAGTTTGTGTTAGTTCATTTTGAAAATTTCGTAGTAAGAGGGTTTCTTTAATTGTAGTGTGCTTTGAAAGTGTAGTGCATTCTTAGGCCTAAAACTCAACTTGCAGCTACTGCAAAGTTTGTTTGGTGTGAAAATCAGCTCCATGAGTAGAGTCATTCTGACAAAGATCTTTCTGATACTCTAAAGAAAACTCCAGATTTATGCTGGAAAAATAGAAACTTATCTTGAGAAAGTAAGCTACATTTCTAAGCAACCACTGTAATTCAGTGTTAAACTGCTTACTAAACTTAAAGTTGAAGTACAGCTTCACTGAACATCACAAGTTATTCAACTTACAAAGTTAAATAAGTGGAAAAATCAAGTTTGTGTTAGTTCATTTTTAACATTTCTTAGTAAGAGTTTTTCTTTAAACGTAGTTTGATTTGAAAGTGTAGTGCATTCTTAGGCGCTAAACTCAACTTGCAGCTACTGCAATGTTTGTTAGGTGTGAAAATCAGCTCGATGAGTGGAGTCATTCTGCCAAAGATCTTTCGAATACTCAAAAGGAAGCTCCAGATTTTGGCTGAAAAACGACATATGTATCTTGAGAAATTAAGCTCTATTTCTAAGCCCCCACTGTAAAAGAGACTTAAACTGCTTCCAGCACTTGAAGTTGAAGTAGAGCTTCACTGAACATCACGAGTTATTCAACTTTCAAAGTTAAATAAGTGGAAAAATCAAGTTTGTGTTAGTTCTTTCTTAACATTTCCTAGTAATAGTGTTTCTTTAATCTAAGTTTTCTTTGAAAGTGTAGTGGATTCTCAGGCACAAAACTCAAACTTCAGCTACTGCAAAGTTTGTTAGGTGTGAAAATCAACTCCATGAGTGGAGTCATTCTGCCAAAGATCTTTCTGATACTCCAAAGAAAACTACAGATTTTGGCTGAAAAACTACATACTTATCTTAGAAAGTAAGCTACATTTCTAAACGACCACTGTAATACAATGTTAAACTGCTTCCAAAACTTGAAGTTGAAGTAGAGCTTCACTGAACATCACAAGTTATTCAACTTACAATGTCAAATAAGTGGAAAAATCAATTTCGTGTTAGTTCATTTTTAACATTTCATAGTAAGAGGGTTTCTTTAATCCTGGTTTGATTTGAAAGTGTAGTGCATTCTTAGGCCCAAAGCTCAACTTGCAGCTACTGCAAAGTTTGTTAGGTGGGAAAATCAACTCCATGAGTGGAGTCATCCTGACAAAGATCTTTCTGATACTGCAAGGAAAACGACAGATTTTTGATGAAAATGTAGATACTTATCTTGAGAAAGTAAACAGAAGTAGTGATAGACTAGAGAAAAGCACAGACAAGCCGCTGGGGGCAGAGAAGCCGCCCAGTCATCTACTTACCTCTGGAGGTAGCCGAGAAAGGTATGAGATGGGCCGCCAGGGTTGTCCAGAAGCCAAGTTGTCCAGAAGTCCCGGTGTCTGGATCCCGGGCTTGTCAGCACACATATGTCGGCATCCGCCCCCAGGCTTAGCACTATTATGGAAGAAGCAGAAAAAATGAGACAAAAAGATAGAGTGGAAATGGACACAGGCAGCCTGAGCCTAGGTAGCCCAAGCAACTTGTGCTGCCCAGATGAACTGGACGTCTTTATTTATAGTACAAGGACACATTACACATGTATGTTTCATGACACTTCATGGATTAGTTGCCAGGTTACAGACAATGAGAAGCAGGTAACAAATCTATAAGGGATTAGTCATACCCGGGGCAAGGTGTATCCCTTGGTGGTAATCCCATCTAGAGTAAATCTCATCTTCCTTTCTAATGCAGAGAACTAGCTGTTAGGTGTGGGGAAGGAGCTAAAGAACTTCTCCATAAGGAGTGCACCACCACACCCAGAGAAGTCTAAAGAACCTTTCAGATGCAGGGCAGGGATTGGACTTTACTAATTGGGGTCAAGATGTTTCTTGAAGTCCATCAGGTGTGTTTTACATTGCTTTGAATGTTTAGTGCATTCTTAGGCCAAATTTAAACTTGCATCTACAAAAAACTTCTTTATGTATGAAAATCAGCTCCACGAGCGGAGTCTTTCTGCCAAAGATCTTTCTGATACTCCGTATAAAACTACAGATGTTGGATGTAAAACTACATGCTTATCTGGAAAATGTAAGTTTCATTTCACACTGTCTGTTGTAAAACAGTGTCAAACT
>NW_006159478.1:783925-800981 GCF_000334495.1 Tupaia belangeri chinensis | reverse complement strand
TTCACCAGTCTGTCCGGGCATACTTCTAATGATATCAGAATCACCTGGATCAATGATAGCCAGTGTGCATACTCTGTAGTATTTTCCACATGCTGTGCCCAATTCGATATTATTTCCACTGTAACGATGGGCACCAGTTTTGGCCAACATGGTATAGTACTCTATTTCGGATTTCCTCAAAGCTGGGCAGTTGTTGGCAAGAATGACGAACTTTGCTTTGCCTCGTCTAATCATCTTCACAGTCTGCTTGTACCCCAGGACTTCCCACTTTTCATAGCAAGTTGGATCTGAGAGTTGATCAGCTCCATTGACTTTTTCATCTTTTTTGCGACCACTATCTTCCTGCCTTAGGTGCGGGACAGCCCCCAACCAAAAGCAGCCACCAACATGGCCGGAAAACAAGAAAGGCCATAGTGGTTTTTAACATGAGTTAACTAGGTGGTTATCCTTAAGACCCACTTCCCCAACAAAACAAAATAAAACAAAAGGCAAGTTAGCCAGATTTTTGAAATTAGGGTGTTACTTTAAGATAGGAGGTGGCAGAACACAGCCCATGGGCCAGATCCAGCCTGGAATGAAACATAATTTTTACATTTTTAAATGGTTGAAAAAAATGTAATACTTGCGAGATGTAAAAATGATTTAAAATTTAATTTTCAGTGTTCACAAAGAAAGTTTTCTTGGAATATAACCACGCTGTTCATTTACCCTGTGGAAGCTTCTGTTTCACATGGGCAGAATTGAGTACTTGAGACATACCATATGCCCTGCAAATCCTGTGTGGACCTTTATACAACAATTAGTATCCCTCTTTTAAGATAAAACATTGTGGACAGTGAATGATTGCTTTTGAATTATTTGGTAAAGGAGGTAACTTAATTTGCTTGTATTTTCCACAAGTTTCTGAAAAGGAGTAATTTAGAAAAAAACTGCTATTTGTATACAGGTATGTAGTAGTAGTATCCCTTCTTTCTTAGACTATGTTGACATAGAGTTACCAGCATAATTCGCAATGTGACATTTCATGCTGTTATTTCTTCTATAGTTGAAAGGAAGTCCCAGTGCACCATTATTGCCCACAGGTGCTTGTGGTTTATAATTGCATCTCTGTGAAAGTTAATTGTAGAGTAGCTGTTTTCAAATTTTTTGGTTTCAGGACTTCTTCAGGCTCCTAAACATCTAGAACGCCAAAGAGTTTTTTTTTTTTGTTTTTTTTTTTTGTAAGGTTGGTTTTATCTGTAAATATTATATTAGAGATTAAGACACATTTTAAATATTAGCTTTCTAAAAATAGCAACAATGAATTTATTTTATGTTGGTAAAAGAACAGACTTTTGTGAAAAAGAAATCAGTGAAAATTTTGCAGATCTCTTTAATGATTGTTTTAGTAAAAGATACCTGGATTCACATCTGTTTCTCTAGTTTGCTATGATATGATATTTTGATTGATGTATGTGAAGGAAATCTGGGCAGGCACAGTTACAGTGTTAGAAAAAGGGAGCAGTGTTTTAATAATTTTTTTAGATAGTTGTGGATTTTTTTTCTAATATTATACCTAATTTTATTAATTGGTGATTTCTATTTTTTTAAATCAGATTTATTCTTTTTTTTTTTTTTTTTTGAGAGGTTTCTTCTATAGGGTGCGTGCCCTTGCCAGACAGAGAGAGACGGAGAGATGGAAAATGAGAAATCACCCCCCAGGAGGGATGGCCACGCCACAATCCCTTCTCCTCCATTCTCCTCTTGGGATCTTGGGCACGCATGCAGACGCGCCTGGCGTGAGTTTAAGCCACCGGGTCCGGGACTCGAACCACGGTTAACTACGTGGATGTCCAGCTACATAGCCATTACGCAAACTGCTGGTCCCTTGTTTTTTTCTTTTTTTAATCAGATTTATTGAAGTGTAATCTGTATAGAATAAAATGTATTTTTTCTTTTTAAAGTTTATTTTAATTTATTTATTCACAGTGATTCATTGTACATCAATAAAGTATACAAAATGATATTTTCCATCCAGAATACATTGTATATTAGCTCAAACAAGGATATCACCCTATTTGTTAACATCAACAAATAATTTTCTATTTCTTGTTTCTTATATATTTTGCTTTTTTCCCCCCTTAAATTCCCCACCTCTCATTCTCTGACAGTTCCCTCCCTTATTCCACACTGTCTCTGGTATCTACAGTTGTTTTCCATGCCTTTCTTTTTTCCCCACATTTTATTGATTCACTAAATATCTTAATTACATTAAAAACTTTCAATAGCTACCACAACTGATATGTAACTACATGTCTGACTTTAGGTGTAAACCTCAACAAGTAAAGTGAACATACTATAAAATGGCACTTTGCTGGGGCTATACAGCTTATGGCAGTTATTAAATAGGTATTAATAGGTGTTTTTAAATGCGTTTTTTTAATTTCAAGAAAAAACAGTTTTAGTTTTAATAGACCAAAATTTTAAAAATGTTAAGAGAAATCTTAAAGCCAGGAAAAAGGTTAGGATTCAGTTCAAATAGTAGAAAGATGAACCTATCAACAGTTCAAGGGAAGACAAAAGTCCTTAAATATGGAAATCAAAGCATAGAAAAAAGTCAGTAATGTTTTAAAGTCAAAAAATTCTATTTCACTAGTTCAGACTCATGTAATTAATATCTCTTCTATTGAATTTGCAGTGTTACTGTGGAATGATTGTTCCATTTAAATCCTGGAAGTTAACATTTAACATTACTATTGATATTTCTGAACTTGTCCCTAACATTAAGTTGACTTTTTTTTTTAATTATTTCTTGTTCTCTTATTTCTGTCTGTCTTTAGTTTTCCTATTATAGCACTTCCTTCAGTACTACTATTTTTTTTTTTTTTTTTGAGAGGCTTTTGCTATAGGGCACATGGGCTCATCAGAAAGACAGAGAGAGAGAGACAGAAAGCGAGAAATCACACCCCGGGGGGATGGCCACGCCACAATCCCTTCTCCTCCTTTCTCCTCTTGGGATCTTGGGCATGCATGCACATGTGCCCGGCGTGAGTTTAAGCCCCCCGGGTCCGGGACTCGAACCGAGGTCGACTACATGGGAGTCCAGCAACATAGCCATTACACTAACTGCTGGTCCCAGTACTTCTTGAAGAGCTGGCCTGGGTTGGTAAATTTTTTCAGGTTTTATCTGAGGATATTTCAGGCTTTTCTTCCCATATGAAGGATAATCTTGCTGGATATAGTATTCTTGGTTGAAATTGTTTTCCATTTAACACTTTGTATATATTTTCCCTTTCTTTCCTTGCTTGCATTGTTTCTGATGAGAGGTCCGATGTTAACCTGATGGGATATCCTTTGAAAATATCTTGACGTTTTTCTTTTGCAAATTTTAGTATCTTGTCTCTCTGTGGTTTTGGTCAATCTAGCTATGATGTGCTTTGGGAAGGCACTTGGGTTGAATCTATGCAGGGTCATTTGTATTTCTTGGGTCTGGAAATTCAAGTGCCTCTCTAGATTTGTGAAGTTTTCTTCCAGGATTTCATGGAACAAGTTATCAATGCCCTTATTTGTTTCTTCACCTTCTGGGATACTGATGATCTGTATGTTTGGGCATTTAATGATGTCTAGTATTACTTGTATGTTGTTCTCATTTTGGGGGGGTTATTTGTTAAGTCTTCTTGGTGAATTTTTCTAGGTCAGAGGTTCTGTCTTCTACATCTGAGAGTCGATCTTCTGCACGATCTAGTCTGCTTTGGATATTTTCAAGGGAGATTCAGATTTCCTGTATTATAGCCTTTGTCTCTAACAATTCCATTTGATTCTTTTTTATGATGTGTATCTCCTCTTTCAGATGGTGCAGGAGCTTCCTCACTTCCTGGAACTTGTCTTTTTACTCCTGCACCTTCTGGAATTCGTTGTCTCTCTTCTTATGCATCTCTGTTAGCTTTGTCACTATGAATATTTTAAATTCTTTACCTGACATTTCCATGAGTTCCTTGTATTCTCTGTGGAGGAAGAGGAGTTATTCTGTTCCCTTAGAGGAAGATACTTTCTTGATTTCTCATGTTTCTTATGCTTCTATGGTGGTATCTGGTCATCTGATGGATTATGCACTTTTTCCTAGTTTTTGGAGTTAAATCTGAGTTTTCAGAGCTATGCAGGAGGAGGTGACGTGCAGTCTCTCAATAGTCCATTTTTTTCCCTTTGCACAGCTTACTCAATGAAAATTGAGGATTTTTTTTACCCTAAAAGTATTCAGATATTTGGCTTTGAGAACCTAGACCTTGTGGAGGCTGAGCAGAAAAGCAAGAAAGGTAAAAAGAAAAAGGAAAAAGGAGAAACAAAAAAAGAAAACCAAATGAGGGACAAAAACAAGACATAAACAAACAAAAATTTTTTTTTGACAAAAAATGAAGGCTGCGCTGTGTGCTGGCATGTTAGTGCATCCTGCAAATTGGGACTACTCAGAACTCAAATATAGATGGCTGCTGATTGGCTTATCCCCTGGGGGCAGGGGGAAAGGTAAGAATTAGAAAGATAAAAGTGCAGCAGAAAGCTACGTTTAAAAATTAAAAAAAAATAAAAATAGAGCAAGAGAGATGGAAAGAGACAGAATAAGTGGGGTGTTCCAACCTGGCTCCTGGCTAGACCTGGGGAGCAGGAGGGTGAAGTCTGGGCAAAGGGTCTTCGGTGGTCTAAATCCCTGAATGGGGCCACTCAGAACTCAAAAATAAATAGATGGCTTCTGATTGGCTTATACCTGGCTGTTGGCTAGACCTGGGGAGCAGGAGGGTGAAGTATGGGCAGGGGTCTTTTGTGGTTGAAATCTAAAGTGTATTCTTTTTGGATGAACAATTCTGAGTTTTTATTAGAATGTGCAGTCATGTAAAACCACCACTATTAAGGTGTGGAATATCCCACAAAGCTTCTCATGCTGTTTTGTAATCATCTCCCCAACCATTACTCTGACTTTTGGCAACCTCTCCCCAGATTTCTGTCTCTATAATTTTGTCTTTTCTAGAATATTGTATAGAGTCATACAGCAGATAACCTTTGAGTCCTTCTTCTTTCACTTAGGATAGTATGTTTGAGATTTATTTTTTGTTGCCATTGTCACTACTGTAGTTCATTCTGTCTTGTATGGATGTTTGCTTATCCATTTACTAGAGATTGACATTGGGTGGTTTCCAGTTCTCAGAGATTATAAGTCTGAACATTATAAATCTGAACACTCTAGACATTACCATGCAGATTTTTGCGTGAACTTGTATTTTCATTTCTTAGGTACATACATAGGCATGTGATTGCTAGGTAGTATGGCAGTTGTATGCTTATCTATAAGAAGGTATAAAACTGTTTTCTGAAGTAGCTGGACCATTTTGCATCACACCACTAATCTGTGAAGGTCTCAGTTGCCCAAATACTCAGCAATATCAGATACTGTCTGCCTTCTTTTGTTTACATTATTATAGTTGCTATTTCATTGTGGTTTTCATCTGTATTTTCTTATTACTGATGATGTTGTAGGATTTTTTTTTCCATAAATATCTTTTCAATGGCAAAACGCCTATTTGAATCCTCTGCCTATTTGTAAAAATGTAATAGTGTGCTTTCTAGTTGTGAGTGGTCTTTATATATTCTAAATATGTATCAGTCCTTTTAGAAATGTGTTTTGCAAGTGTTTTCGTCTACTCTGACTTTTCTTTTTATCCTTCTTAGCTTTCAGAGAGACGTTTTAATTTTAATAAGGTTCAATTCTTCTTTTTTGTAGTTCTTAATTTTTGCGTTCTTAGGAATCTTACATAATTCAAAGTCACAAAGATTTTTCATATGTTTTTTTTGGACGTTAAATAGTTCAGTAGTTTTAGGTTTTATTTTTAGATGTGTAATAATTTCAGAATTAATATATGGTGTGTAATATGGGTTAAGGTTCTTTTTTTATCATATGACTGTCCATCCACTTGTTCCAGCATCATTTGTTGAAAAGATTTTTTTATATTTAAAAATTTTATGATTTCTCATTTACACTTAATTGTGCATCTCTATCATGTACAATATGATTTTTCAGAGTGTACATCCAGTACATGTCAGTCAAATGAAGGATATAATCATGTACATAATTTTCTTTAAAGAATTATTTAATTTTATTTTTTTATTATTATTATTAATTTGACCAGAGGGAGACAGACAAAGGGAAAGTGAGAAAGCAATCCATCAGGTATGGGACTTGAACCATGGTCAGCAGTGTGGGAGTCCACCGCCCCAACCACCATGCCACCTGCCAGCTCCCCCATATACATCATTATCAACAGAAAACTTTACATTCTTGTATCTGTTAAGTATTTCTTCCCTGAGCCCCTCCCTCCTATTCTGTATTATCCATTCTCCTCCCATATAGTGTGGTATCTGCCCTAGTCCTTCCTACTATTATATCTTTGGATCTTCCAGTTTATTCCAGACTTTTGGTGTAGTTGAGGAGAGATATACAGTGTTTGTCAAAAAAGACTACCTATTTATTTATTTATTTATTTATTTATTTTTCCCTGTTGAGTTGTCTCAGGCCTCCTTGTAGCTTAGTGGAGAAGGGAGCAGGAGCTCACTTGACCTATTGGTTTGAAAGGTATGCTGAGCATGTGTTAGTACATGCCCCAGATCCTGAAAGGATGGAGAAATGGAGAAGGGATTTTGGTGTGATCATGTCTCTTAAGGGAAGGTGTTCTTGCTCTTTCTTTCTTTCTCTGTCTTTTAAAAAGAAAAGAAAAAAAATTGCCCTGGTATCTCTGCTATACTTCAGTACGCATATACAATTAGGTTTCTTTCTGGATTCTCTCTTCTGTACTGTTCTGTGCATCACTGTTTTCACTAAGACCATACTGTTTTTCTTGCTGAAGCTTTATAGTAAGTCTTAAAATCAGGAAGTGAAATTTTCCTTTACACTTTTTCCTCCCAGAATTATTTTGGGTATTCTTGTTCCCTTGCCTTTCCAGATTAAGACGAGACATGATTTCTTGAAAGTTAGTTGAAGTTTGGAATCATTAATAATCTTTTTGTCCTTTGTAACATTATAACTATTGATCTGTCTTGCACATTGAATTATTGATTTTTTATATGTGAATTTTTTTTGTAACATCATACAACTCATTTGGAAAAATTAGTTCCCTGAATTATATAGCCCCCCCTAAATATTGGTGCATTTCATTATTCAGTATTTAGAAGTCATATTTGTTAATATCATCACTGATCTCATCAGAAAATTCTTTTTTTGGGAAGGTGTTATGCTAATGGTGATAAATACAAGTTTTTCCAAAATTCCTGCTTTTGTTTGAAAACTCAAATTTTATCATTGGCGAAGTATACTTTAAATTGCTATTCTTGAAGTAACAGGCTTGGTTTACTTTGGAGAGCATGTCTGCCAGATACTCAAGTTTGAAAGGTCCCAATTTGCTTAGTTTATAGCTTGGTCATATAGGGACTTTTTCTTGTACTACATTATGCAGCAGAATTGTTTGTGCATAGTTCCACTTCTGTCACAAAGAACGAGTCTACTGGAGGGTTGAGACTTAGTAAAAGTAACCATTTCTGGGACCAGCAGTTGGCGTAATGGTTATATCACAGGACTCCTGTGAACCGTGGTTTGAGTCCCAGACGCGGTGGCTTAAACTCATGCTGGGCGCGTGTGCGTGCGTGCCCAAGATCCCAAGAGAATGGAGGAGAAGGGAATGCTGCGTGACCATCACCCCGGGGGGTGATTTCTCGCTTTCTGTCTCTCTGTCTTTCTGGCGAGCACACATGCCCTATAGCAAAAACCTCTCCAAAAAAAAAAAAGTAAAGAAAAAAAAAGAACCATTTCTAATGGTTTCATCACGGATGTTCTGAAGGGAAACTGGAGTCCTTTGAAATCTTATGTCATATTGGCTCACTTCCTATTATGCTTATTTTTTTTAAAGAATTACTTAATTTATTTCCAAAATTATTTTTATTTATTTATTTGTTTGTTGGTTTGTTTATTTATTAGAGAGGTTTTTGCTATAGGGCATGTGCGCTCACCAGAAAGAGAGAGACAGAAAGCGAGAAATCACCTTCCATGGGGTATGGCCACGCTCAATCCCTTCTCCTCCATTCTCTTCTTGAGATCTTGGGCACGCACGCACATGTTCCCGGCGTGAATTTTAAGCCACTGGGTTTGGGACACAAACGACAGTTGACTACATGGGAGTCCAGTGACATAGCCGTTAGGCTAACTGCTGGTCCCTTATTTTAAAAAATTTTGCTATAGGACACAGAGAGACAGGGAGAGGGAAAAAGAGAAAGCAAGCTACCAGGTCCTGGTCTTGAACTACGGGCAGCCATGTGGCAATTCAGCACCTTAAACACCACACCACCTGCTGGCCCCCATTATGCTTATTTTATACTTGAAGTACCTGGAAACCTAAACTCAAAGTTATAAAACATTTTAGGTTTCCCTAAAATGTCCAAGTTGCTATCTTGGAAAAAATCTCTTAAGAACTAATATGGTATATTAAGTTGCTATTTTATTATCTTGTAGGTGCTATACTTGGAAGATCAGAAACTCAGGAATGTCTTTTCTTTAATGCTAATTGGGAACGAGACAGAACCAATCAAACTGGTGTTGAACCCTGTTACGGTGACAAAGATAAACGGCGGCATTGTTTTGCTACTTGGAAGAATATTTCTGGTTCCATTGAAATAGTGAAACAAGGCTGTTGGCTGGATGATATCAACTGCTATGACAGGTAAGGACATATTTTAGTTTTATGATGGTGTTTAGTAATTTTTATCGTCTTTTTAAAAGGGGGGAAATCAATGCATATATTTGCACTTAAATATTTCTTGGTTTCTCAAAGATGGTATGGGACTATGAAGAACATTATAAAATTCTTTAACAAGATAAACATAGCTTGTTTATGTTTTATCATTAATATATTATGAATAATCTAATAGATAGAACTCTTAGTTAAGAACTGTGGTTTTTTTTCTCTTTTTGGGGGGGAGGAGAAGTTTTTGCTATAGGGCGCGTGTGCTCGCCAGAAAGATGAAGAGAGAGAGACAGAAAGTAAGAAATCACCCCCTGGGGGGATGGCTATGCCACCATCTCTTCTCCTCCACTCTCCTCTCGGGTTCTTGGGCACCTGTGCACACGCGCCTGGCGTGAGTTTAAGCCACTGGGTCCGGGACTTGAACCACAATCCACTACCTGGGAGTCCAGCGACATAGCCATTATGCCAACTGTTGGTTCCCAGTTAAGAACTGTTTCTTTCCCCCATGTTGTTATGATTACTTTATGGTTTTTAAAAAACGAAAAGAGTTTTAAAAATTACTTTAAAAGGGAGTATACCTGTTGAAAATCTATCCTTAAGGAGAATAAAGCTTAATCGTAGTATTTAATTTCCTTTTAGTTTCCTTCTTTATGTGGCTAGAAGAAATTGATTTATTATATTTCCCCCTTTTTTTTCTTGTAAAGTTGGCCTTTGTTCTTTACCCCGAGACATTTTAACTTGACATTCAAAACTGTATCAGAACTAATATAGCCCTCATAGAAAAAAAGCTACATTTACTTAAAAGATCTTGTTTAAATTGTTTTATTCTGTACTGGAAAGAAAACAGGGGTCATGATATTGAAGCCGGTGATCTTTCTCTAAGGAGTCCCGTAGATGTTGGGTTGATCATTTAACACTCTGAGCTGCAGGATTTCCACTGGGTGTAGGTGCTGAAGGCTGGCAAAGGCTGTGAAGTCCTAGATATCTAGACATTTTGAAGCCAAGATAATGCTGCTGTATACAATCAATGCTAAATACTTGTGGATCCATTTTTAGTGACCTCACTTGGTTACCTTGAAGCTGTGATTGGTTCACTGTATGTAACTAATAGCAAAATACATTGATTAAGCCCTTGAAAATGGAGTTAGTTCTACTTGTCACGAGAAGTTAAAACAGTCTTTTAGTAGTATGTCTTTCATATTTAGGGTGCACTTCTAAGTCTGTGAAATTTTCAGGGATTATTTCTCTATACTTATACATTTTATTTCATTTCTGACTGTTTGTCTCTTACCTAACAGAAGTGGTCTTCAAGTGAGTGCTGTTACAAAAGATAAATAGGAAGAAATTGCGGGAAAAAATGAAGTTTGGGAATCTTCTTTATTCAAAACTATTTTTTTTTTCCTTTTTCCAAATTTGCCAGAGGGCTCATGTGCTGGTGAGAGAGAGAGAGAGAGAGAGAGAGCGAGCGAGCGAGCGTGAGCGAGCGAGAAAGCATTCCACATGAGGCATGATCGCACTACAGTCCATTCTCTTCTCCGATTTTGGGCATGCACAGATGCACAAGTGCCTGGCATGTTTTTCAAGCTACGATCTGGGACTCCAATGGTACAGCTAGCCATGTGGGATCCAGCTATCTTAATCACCACACCAGACAAAATTGTCTTTTATTTATTAGTTGACATCAGGGATCCCTTTCTGTGTAGTTAAAAACAATAACAAACTGATTTTGTTTCTAACCTAAAGCCACTATTTCAGTTCTGTGAAGTTCAAGTAGTGCTGAAATATGGGTAATGGATCATTTTCATTGGAAGTCTTGGAAGGTGCTTTAGTCAGTGCCAATGCTTAGACTGATAATCACTATGCTAGCTTTGCTTCTGGGGTTTAAATACTGATTTCAAAGTATGTACATTTTTGTTTTTATGCTCTAAATTTGAATGGAAAATAATAAGCATAGCAAGAGAAAGAAAGATTCAAGAAATGTCAGTGTGGGGGGCCAGCAGGTGTCGTGGTGGTTAGAGCACTGGATTCCCACATGGCCAACTGCGCTTATAGTCCTGGACCTGGCAGCTTGCTTTCTCACTTTCTCTCTCTTGTGAGCACATGTGCCCTGTGACAAATTAGAAAATGATAATAATAAAAGCTAAATTAAATAATTCTTTTTTTTTTTTTTCCTAGAGAGAGATTTTTTACTATAGGGCATGTATGTTCACGGGACACAGGTAAAGAAAGTGAGAGATCACCCCCTTGGGGGATTGGCCACCCCACAAACCTGTGTCCATTCTCTTCTTGTGATTTTGGGCTCACATGCACATGTGCCCAGTGTGTTTCAAGCTGCTTGGATTGGGGCTCAAGCTGCAGTAAGCCATATGGAAGTCTAGTGCCTTAACCACTATGCCACCAGTTGGCCCAAATACATAATGTTTTAAAATTAGTATGGAAGAAAAAACTGATATAAGAATGACATTGGATGGTGAAAAGTAATTTTTTGAATTGACTAGACTAAGTATTTAATTATGTTAATCTATAATTTGAAACCTGATTCTAAATATTAATTTTGAAATTTACACATTTCTGTTTATAAATTGTTAAAACTTAGCTTTTGTTTGTGTTTTTACATTCTGCTAAATAGGTATTTGTATAGATTGTATTTAAGCAATTTCTTTAGCTTTTCATTTTAGAGATTAACTCAACCATATTATTCTAGTGACCATTACAAACGTTTGGTTTTGTTTGTAAAATACGTCTTTAAGTTCATCTGATGTTTACCAGCAATATTAGAAAGTTTGGGATCAGCAGATGGCGTAATGGCTACATTGCCGGATTCCCATATAGTTGACTGTGGTTCAAGTCCCAGACCCGGTAGCTTAAACTCACACTGGGCACGTGTGCTTGTGTGCCCAAGATGAGAATGGAAGAGAAGGGATTACAGTATGGCCATCCTTCCTGGGGGGTGATTTCTTACTTTCGCTCTCTCTCTGTCCCTCTTTGTCTTTCTGTTGAGTGCATATGCCCAATAGCAAAACCTCTCTTAAAACAAAACAAACAAACAAAAATCCAGAAAGTTTGATTTTTTTTTAATAAGTAAAGCTGCTTTTTAATGTTTAATTAGCTAATCTACAGGATGAAATCAATGTCTTTTCAGATATTTCAGTCTTATGCAGAAGGCTACTTTTTTTTTTAAAATCATCCTAATTCTAATCAAGTTTGAATTATTAGAATCTATGTATTTGTTCTCAGCCTGTTGCTTATCTTAACCCTGTTCATTACATTCAGAGAATTTAAATCTGCTGTAAAGAAAATAACACTATTAATTCCTAAGCCTAGTTTGAGTCTCAGATGTTGAAATATGTTTTGCTCGTGAGCTTGCTTCAATTAGTGTGTATGTATATGTATGTTTATGTACTTATCAACTTTTTAATATTTGAAGTGGGAAAGCTGTATTTCCTGTGAGTATAAGTGCTCCCAAATTGCCCCTTTGACTTTCTATTCCTCTTCAAGCTTCCCTGATAATTAAAAAAAAAAAATCGAAAAAGGTAGTTGCTTTAGATTGTTCATTTGAAAGCTGTAGTCTTTTAAAGATTTATTTATTTAATTTTATTTATTCATTCATTTATTTTAATTTCATCATAGACACACACACACACACACACACACACACACAGAGGGAAAGTGAGAAAGCAAGCCAGCAGGTCTAGGACTTAACCACTGTCGGGCATGTGGGAGTGTCTAGCACCTTAACCACCACGCCACCTGCAGGTCCCCAAAACCTTAGTCTTAAGGAGTCGATTTAATTGTTATAAAATCATCTGTTCTTTGTTTTTTTTTTTTTTTTTTTCCTCAGTGAGATTTAGTAATAGGAATCCAGGAACACCTTTTGATTTTAAGAGTTGATCATTGGATGTTACTAAAAATCTTGAGGTTGAATATAAATGACTCATTCATTATTTCATCTCTGAGACGAAAAATGCCTATTGTATGGCATGTACTGTAATGCTGTAATTTAATAATTTTAATTATTTCTCTCTTTGTTTGTAGGACTGATTGTATAGAGAAAAAAGACAGCCCTGAAGTTTATTTTTGTTGCTGCGAGGGCAATATGTGTAATGAAAAGTTCTCTTATTTTCCGGAGATGGAAGTCACACAGCGTAAGTTTATAGGGGAAATACATAGGCTTGTTCACCTGGTAGATTGAAAAACAAAGTATATTTTGTGTTGATGGACTCGTTTACTCCTGATTGCTCATAATTCTGTTTTTCCCAATAATTGATGCTACAATAAATACTTATTATAGAGTTTTGTAGGCCAAATCTGAGTTGTTTCTCCCTCCCTTTCCACAGCCACTTCAAATCCAGTGACGCCTAAGCCCCCCTATTACAACATCCTGCTTTATTCTTTGGTGCCGCTTATGTTAATTGCGGGGATTGTCATTTGTGCATTTTGGGTGTACAGGCATCACAAGATGGCCTACCCTCCTGTACTTGTTCCAACTCAAGTAAGTTATTACCCTGTACTTTGTGCTATTTTGAATTTTGTATTTTCAAAAAACATTGTGATGAAAGCTACTAGGTTGTTAGAAGTTGTTTTCTTTTGCAGTTAATTTTTTATTACTTACTGTCATGGAGACCATTAATTTGCTATGTCCTAAACTTTTCTCACTTAAGGGCTGAGGTAGAGTTGAATGAGAGTAATTCCCATGCTTCTTATTCTTTGGAGAGTTTCACTTTCATTCTAATACCTTTAAGTATGAGGAACACCATGCTTTGCTTCTTGAGATATAATGAATTATGAAGAAGGGATACCATGACCCTTTCTCCTCTACCCTTTCTTCCACTCCAAAATTTCTGTGCCTTTTTGAAGACTATTTGCCAAAACATTCTTTTAATCATGGAGATGGATCCAGCAAGATGTCTCAGAAAGTATGAAGAGGGGCTTCATAAGACTTCAGAAAGATATTTCTAAAAATTTTGTTTTTAGGAAAGAGGCACAAAAGAACACTATTTCTTATATCATGTGTTGTTGGTAGTTCAAATGTATTTTTTTGTTCATAGCATATCAAATGTGTACTGAAGACTAAAACCTTCCTTAATGCTCTTGATTCTCACTCACCCCACTACAAATGTTTCTGAAACTGTAGGTGTGGATAATCAGATTAAATTCACTCAAGTTTCTTCATTTTTTATTATATAGACAGTTGTCACTGGTCCAGTGATTTATAAGGACTTTTCATAAAAGTATTTGGTATTCTTTATGCCCAGGAAAACTTTTTAGTGTTTAATATATCTATTACTCTAAGTGACCATAGGATACGTTTTACCTTATGTCAGTGTAATATTTTTACTTGCTTTAGACATCTTTGTATTCTAGGCTTTACTGTATTTCTTTAACTCAGGATCAGATTACTTGGTCTTTCTGGACCTCTTGGTTTAACTTTGTTTCTCTAATATCAGGAGAAATAATGATTGTAGCTTGTTAAAAGAAAATAGTAAAGTCCTATAATTTAATGACCGAAACAGCTCGTCCTGCTAAGCTTTATTTACATAATACACTTCTTTCTCAGTACTTGCAGCAGTCTGTTAGCATTAGATCATTGATCCCCATAATCTCTGTTAGATGTGTACATGGAGCAGTACACTCAAAGATAAAATACCCTGTTCAGAAAATTAGGTAAACACACGGCTTTGAACAGTTGAAATATGTCAACTTTTAAACATTAGTAGCTAAATTTATGTTTAAAATCATTTGTATAAAGTATTTTAGAGTAACATTTTTACTGTTTAATACATCTATTTATAGTTTACTCTAAGTGACCATAGGATATGTTTTGCCTTATGTCAGTGTAATTTCTTATTTAGGTTTTTGCCACAGGGTGTGTTTGCTCACCAAAGAAAGACAGAGAGAGGTAAAGCAAGAAATCATTCTATAGGGGGATGGTCATGCTCAATCGCTTCTCCTTCATTCCTGTTGCAGGATTTTGGACATGCATGCACATATTCCCCATTTGACTTTCAACCCTCTGAGTCTGGGACTCAAACTGGAGTCCACAATGTGGGAATCCAGGACTTTAACCACCACACTGTCCGCTAGGGCCATGTGTCATTTTACCTTTTTAAAAATTTGCTTTAAATTCTAAATTTAGAAGAGCAAATATTCAATGCTATAACAGTTTCCAGAATTTGCTCTTGATATGTGGCATGAAAGAAACAAGCTGGAAACTACATTTATAAATAAATTTGTTAAGGCTTTAATAGAAGGAATTTTTAAATAGGAGTATAATTTTGTAGATAATTTGTGTAGATATTGATACAAAATTGTGAATAAGGCATTTTTAAAAGAGCTTGATAATCTAAATGAGATCACTTTATTTAGAAATACTAATTAAGGGACCAGCAGATGGTGTAATGGTTACGTTGCTGGACTCCCACCTGGCCAGTCGAGGTTCGAGTCCTGGATCTGGCAGCTTAAAACTCACGCCGGCACATGTCCATATGTGGCCAAAATCCAGAGAGGAGAATGGAAGAAAAGGGATTGCAGTGTGGCCATCACCCCAGGGGATGGTTTCTCACTTTTCTCTCTCTCTCTGACTCTCTGGTGAGAGCATATGCCCTATAGCAAGAAAGTCTTGAAAAGAAGAGAAGAGAAAAAGTAATTAATTAATTCAGTGGTTTAGATTATTTAAAAAGAAAGATGTCATTTTTCATAAGTAAGAACCATGGTTCTCCTGCTGGTGTCCATCTCTTTGAGTTTTAGATATTTGTTGCTACAGTTAACAACATTGTGCACAGTTGTTTACTACTCACATCACTGTATCATGAATTCACATGAATTGTATCAGTTGCTGAAAAATAAGACATTTGTTTGAAGAATTTGTGATGGAGTAACCTGGCAAGCATTGTTATGAAAAAGTGGGAATAAACTTGGCTTTATGTTTTCCTTCTGTCATAAACTGTTGTGGAAGGGGGGGTATTGCCATCAATGTAGAACATCGTTTTGCCATCTCTTGCTGTCTTTGAAAAACTGGTTTCATACTTTAAGTCTTATTTTTGGTGAGAAGTTTATGCAGGCTATAGTTCTATAGTACTACTTAGTAGCCATGTTTTTTAAAATACTTATTTTATCTTTTATTAAAAATAATGAATATTACATCAAGTATTTATCGAACATTTACAGTATACTAGGGTACTGTAAGTTACACTATGCATAAATATATAATACAAAATGTATAAAAACATAAATATATAGGATTTATTTTTTCAGTGATTTCCAAATTGTGAGAATAACATATAAAGGTCATGTTCGGAATTTGTTAAAAAATAGAAATTCTTGGGGCAAAGAGGAGGCACGGTGATTACAGCACTGGACCTCCCGCATGGCCAACAGCAGTTTGCATCCCAGACCTGGTGGCTTGGAAATCATGCCAGGCATGTATGTGTGCATGCCCCAAATCCCAGAAGAATGGAGGAGAAGGGATTAGGTCATGACCATCTCCCCTGTCTCTCTGATCAAGCACATGTACCCTATGGCAAAAAACCTTAAAAAAAAAAAAAAAAAGAAAGAAAGAAATTTCTGGACTACACTCCTTAAAGTATGGAATGGGACCCGGGGCAGTATGTTTTTAGAGAATTACCCAGGTGATTCTGAGCACCAGCCACATACGAAGAGCACTGATTTGATTTTACCTTACAGGGTTATTTATGTGGTAGAATTTCCATGGTATCAATAAAAATATTGGGAAAGCAAAGCTCACAAGTGTCAGACCTAGGATGTGGACCAAGAACTCTCTGATTCTGAAACTTTACTCATATAGCCATGCTGTTTTGCCCTCCCCCCCCCCCCCCCGCAGAAAGCATGTTTCTGGTGTTTCATATAATTCAGTAAACATCCCTGCTATCTCAAAATCATTCTGTAGGCTAATTTATTTTCCTACTTTTGCATCTTGACTAGTTGCATGACAGCTACAGAAGCAATAACATCTCATCTATGTACATGTAAACATTGTATACATAGGACAAAAGGAAAGTAAGGAAGTCATAGATATATAAAAGGGCATATCCTTGTGCTTTTTCATGAAAATGTAATTTTTAAGCACATTTTAGAATAGGGTACATGGAACACACGATTGTTTTGAAGGTGAAAATTCCTGTACCTCTGACTTGATTCTGCCAGTGCCTGTTGGTTCAAGACTTGTAGAGGGTAAGAGTAGACAGAAGAGACATAGCATACATTTGAAGTCTTAAGCTGATGGCATCTGTTTTTCACCCTCATTTATGTTCCCAAGTTTTTAATTCTAAGACTAAGTAGGG
>NW_006159478.1:707194-783894 GCF_000334495.1 Tupaia belangeri chinensis | reverse complement strand
AAGATGTTATATTCTTTTGTTTGTTTTTAATTTGTGATAGGGTGTATGCATGAGAGAGAGAAAAGGGAGAGAGAGAAAACCTCCAAGGGGGGATGACCACATCACAATCCCTTTTTTTTCATTCTGCTGTTGGGATTTTGGGTATGCATGCATATGTGCTTGGCATGTCTTACAAACTGTGGGGTCTGGGACTTGAATTGGGAAGTCAGTCATATGGGATCCAACCACTCTAATCACCACTCTACTGGCTGTCCCTGTTTATTGGTTTTAAGTTTATTTACTTCTTTTATGAGAGAGAGTTAGCCCCAGTGGGATCTTCATACTATGATCCACTCCCAGCCTCAGCCTACTGAGATCATGGGCATTTGAGGAATCACCCAGTGAACTCAGGGATGCCTCCAGATCCAAATCTGAGACCTTCCCATGTGGGTCAAGTATCACAGAGCATTGTGTTACTGCTGTACCATAATCTGGCACCAAGATTTTATATTCTTGACATGGATCTCTGGCACATTCTTCCTCCAGATTCTTTAAATACTTTTAGACAATACAGTTTGTCATTCTTTTTCTTAGGGAAAGTTTTCCTCAAAACTTTGGCTATCTCATATTTCTTGGGGCTAGCAGGTGACATGGTGGCTAAGGGCACTGGACTGGCCAACCATGATTCAAATCCTGGACCTGGTAGCCTGCTTTCTCACCTTCCCTCTTTCAATCTCTCTTTCTCTGGTCAAATAAATATAAATAAAAATAAATAAAGTTAAATATAATAATTCTTAAAAAAAACTTTGGCTAAATGCTGGTTTGTAATGAACTGGTTTCTTGTAAGGCATTGATCTGGTCATGATCAGTAAGTAAACTGATTTTGGCGGTTAAATATTGGCATTCTTTATCACTAAGTATTTGTATAATTTTCTCTCTTTTTAAATCCTGAAGAAGTGATGTGGGGATATGTGTACTTTAAAACCTGGTTGTTATGTATGGTTTTTAGTTGCCAATAAAATATTTGTTCTTAAATAAATCTAGCACAATTAAAGGCAATAGACAAAAGCGGTTTGCTGGGTTTCTACGACTGTTGAAGGCATTCATATTTTTTCTTTTTTCTAACTTTTAACCACTGTTTCTAACATCGCTTTGATATTCTCTTCCTGAATAAAAGCCTTGGGCACAGCTATTTCTATTGTTGGTTTTATCATTTACTACATCCTGTTCATTCACTCTTTCATCCTTACTTATCCTATTGAGTTTAGGACTTTATTACATCTGAGACTGAAATGATTTCTATAATCTGGTATTTGGTCTTCTTGCTCCCAGTTTTCTCCCTTCAGGTGTATTTTGCTACAATCCCATTGTACATGTGTGATTATGTTACTTGGGTGCTTCCAGTGATCCACAGCAAAGGATACAGTTTAGAGAATGACATGTGGTCTTTCCTACTCCATCTGCCTTCTCATTCTTTCTGTCCACCTTGTACCTTAAGCCATCCATCACATGCATCTAGAATTTTATTTATTATATATGCCTCCCTTGAAAGAATTGAAAAATAATATTCAAGTCATTTTCTGTCAGCTGTGACTCAGATTTATAACCCCAGTAGAGAAGGGCTCATAGTAATTTGTAAATGTCCTATTCTCCAACTAGATTGTAAACTTCTTTAAGATAGGTATACATTGTAATCACCACCATGTCTTACACAGCATTGGTGGGTAATAACCATTCTGTAAGTGCTCAATTGCTCAGTTGAGCTTGTTGCATTTAGAGTTTATATTGAGATGATAATGCAGTATGCCTAGGGATTCCTTTAATAAATATTTGAGTGTGGGGCTAGCTGGTGGCATGGTAGTTAAAGGTGCTGGACTCCCACATGGCTGACGATGGTTCAAGTCCTGGACCTGGCAGCTTGCTTTCTCACTTTCTCTCTCTCTTTCTGTCTCTCTCTGGTCAAATTAAAATAAATAATAAAGTTAAATAAAATAATTCTTAAATAAATACACTTAAAAAATAATAAACACTTGAGTTCTTAGGATTTTGTCTTGAGATAAATCTTGAAGCTGTATTTTTGGGAGCTGTAAAATAACTTGAAGTATTCCAGATTTTTATAGGAGAGTGACATTACTCAGTTCTTTCTGTAATCACAGACTGAAGCATGTGCATTACCCAGGTTACTTTTGTATTGCCTGTGCTCTTTCACATATAGGAAGACTCTCTTGTAACATGCAGTGAATACACTGAATACAAACTGGTTTTTCTAGCAACAGTGGTGAGTCATGAGTATGAGGGAATTGATGGACTCTATTATTATAAAGAAGTCTTATTGTGGTTAGAGTTAATGTGGTTCCAGTAAAACTGTTTGCCTCACTTCTATAACCATATGTGAGCTTCAGTTTCCTGCTTACAAGATCTATAGTTGTACTGATAAAAAATACCACTTGATAAGAAAATTAATTTTAAGAGATAGAAATGGCTTACTTTTAACAAGCTATGAAGTTAGCTTCTTGTTCTTTTTTTTTTTTAAGACTATAAATAGCCGTTAGTATTGCAGCATTAATGCTTTTCTAAATGACATCAGCCTATTCAGCCCTTACATCATAGCATTTTATTTAGGTGTGGGTCTGATAAGGATGGAAGGCTTTTGGAATACCAGTGCTGGGTATACAAAATAATACTGTTGACCTTAATATTAAAGTAATAATAGGTTGTCATTTCATGCTATGCCAAATAACTACAGTGAGAAAACAAGTCATCTGTAAAAGTGCTTTGTAGGATTTTCCTTTTGAAGTTGACTCTACATATGCACTCATTTAAAATTAATAAGGCTCCAAAAGGGTGGGATAACATCATTGAGCATGTCAGGTTAGAGAAGTATGCTGGTTCCTTAAGTTGAGGAAGATGCAGGAGAATTTACTAAATTTTATTGAAAATATTTCATATACTAATGCTAAATTATACTTACAAAAGAAATATTACATCTGTAGAAGTGTACCTTGCAATATTGATAGGTTGATTGGAGGCGAGCTAGGGATGTAGTGGTTAAGGCAGCTGGATCTATGATAGCTGATGGCACAGTTCAGTCACCTGTGCCCAAAATCCCAAGAGGAGGACACAGAAGGGATTGCTGTGTGGACATCCCCCTGGGGCATCGTTTCTCTCTTTTCCTCTCTCTCTCTCTCTCTCTCTCTCTCTCTCTGGCAAGTGCATGTGCCCTATAGGAAAAACTAAAAAAAAAAAAAGAGAGAGAGAGAGAGAGAGAGATTGCAAAATGGTTGGAGTTTATGAATACTTGTGCATTTTCGCTTTTGATTGCTGTTTTTTTTTAAACTCTTTTCTACTTAAAAAATTAATTCTAAATATATACTTACATCAGGACAGATTATATAGAAGTGTGTTTAGAGAGAGAAAGAGAAACATTTGTGCTTCCTCTTTTTTTCTCTCTATAGTTCTTTCCAGAAATAACCAATTTTAACAGGTTGGTGTGTATCCTTTTACTGCTGTCTCTAGTCTTCATTTGTTTAAGTGTATGCTTTCTTCTTTTCAATATACTATAATTTTTTTTTTTTTTGGAGAGGTTTTTACTATAGGGTGCACGCACTCACCAGACAGACAGAAAGCAACAGAGACAGAAAGCAAGAAATCACCCCTCGGGGGGATGGGTACGCCGTAGTCCCTTCTCCTCCGTTCTCTTCTCGGGATCTTGGGCACGTACGCACACGCACCCGGCGTGAGTTTTAAGCCACTGGGTCCGGGATGCGAACCGCAGTCGACTACGTGGGAGTCCAGTGACATAGCCATTACGATAACTGCTGGTCCCAATATACTATAAAATCTTATCCCACAATTGATTTGTAACAGTATATGGAGGACAGCTTTATAGTTCAATATTTTTCATCTATCTCATTTGAATGAGAGATGTATTTTCAGTGACATATAATAGAGCTTTATTGTTTGCTCATGAAATACCAAAATCTGATGTTTTTTGAAATTAAGAAATAGGTATATTTAAGGTGTACACCACAAATGCTTAGTTTGTTTTCGGTTTCTGCTCAGATGGAACTCATATTTCAGAAATACCTTCAACTACTGTATTTTGGCATATTTAAAATATGGCAATTTAATGCTATTGTCTTACGCTTAAGCATCTTTTTTTGCTTGTTTTGTTTCCCTTGTATATGCCTAAGAGATATTATGGGGTTACTATAGATGTCCTTCCTTCTGTGTCCCACCTTGATGTGTGATTGGTTTTGTATTTGTAACTTAAATTAAAACTTATTATTATTTTTTAATTTGCCAGAAAGCACAAAGAGACAGAGACAAAGAGAGAGGAGAGAGAGCGAGAGAGAGAGGGAGAGAGAGAGAGAGAGAGAGAGAGAGAGAGAGAGAAAGCATTCCCGCATGAGGAATGATTATTCTATAATCCCTTCTCCATTTTCCTCTCCTGTTGAGATTTGGTAATCCACACATAGACACACACACACCCAGTGTGTTTCTCAAGCCACTGGGTCTGGGACTTGAACTATGTCGTTGGCGGGCCATCTTAACTACAAGGCCATAGGCTGGCCTTATAACTAGTTTTACATATACTTCTAAACTAAATATGAGGAGAAGTGTCATAAATTATCCATAAACATGGAGCCTGACAAAAAATTATTCATATTAGGAGAATATAATTATTTCCATTTATAGGTACATGACAAGACCACTTGGAGTTAAATCTGTGTCCCAAAGCAAAAAGAGAAGGTGAGAAGGAAAAAAAATATTAAAGTTTTTAGGGAGATTTTTTGCTATAGGGCATGTGCACTTGCTGGAGAGACGGAGAGACAGAGAGACAGCAAGTGAGAGATCACCACTCCCTCCCTGCTCCCCAGTGGGGATGCACGCTGCAATCCTTTCTCCTTCATTCTCTCCTTGGGATTTCGCACATGCACATGCACCTGGCATGAGTTTTAAGTCACTGAGTCCAGCACTCAAACTGTTGTCAACTACCTGGGAATCCAGCAAGGTAACCATTATGTCATCTGCTCGTCCCCCAAAAATTACAAGTTAAAGATGCACATTAAAATTAATCGAAGCGCTTTATTTCTAAAAGTGTCTTCAATTTAAATTTTAAGATCTTGAGTTAAGTTTTTTTGACAGCTATTTGCTATAGGGTGCGTGCGCTCACCACAAAGACAGAGAGGGATAGAGAGATAGAAAGCGAGAAATCACCCCCGGGGGGATGGCCACACTGCAATCTCTTCTCCTCCATTCTCCTCTTGGGATCTTGGGCACGCACACACACATGCCTGGCATCAGTTTAAGCCACCGGATCCAGGACTCAACCTGCAGTCAACTACATAGGAGTCTGGCAACATAGCCCTTACACCAACTGCTGGTCCTGAGGTTTTTTTACTTTTTTATTTTGGCTGGCTATACAGCACCTCACCTGCCAATTTACAAATGGAACTGATACATATAGAACAGAGTACACAGTTTATCTTTTTTCTTGTCTGGCTAGGAGATGGTAGATAGAAGGAAGTGAGTTTATGCTTTCTTTATAGCCTTCATTTCCTGGACCTCACCCTAGGCTTGTTCCTTTACTGCTAGCTACTTCATTGCTGTAAAATATTTTTCTATTAATTTAATATAATAGAGATGAAAAAGTCTATTTGTTAGTGAAAGCTACGTGTAGCCCGTGGTCTGGAAAGTGCCAGGCAACATGCTGGATGTATAATTGAACTGATTGTGGCCACTTATATGTGGATTATTTTAGTTTTCAGTAAGTATATTGGAAAACACAGAATAGTACTATAAATATATTTTATCTTCCTTTCTTTTCTCTAGCTTACTTGTAAGAATATATTGGGGTCATCAGAAAAGTCATAACATATTTTTCTATACAAAAATGCATCATGACTGTTCCGATGACCCAATAGTATATAATGTATACAACGTAGAAAATATATGTTAATTGATTATATATGTTAACTCTTGGAGGAGGCAAAAGTTGTATATGGATTTTGACTGTATAGTGGGGTCAGCATCCCCAAGCCCTGCATTGTTCAGGGTCAACTGTATAGGAGAGGTGGCAGAGGTACAGTCATTTCTTGCCCTTTGGGAGCCCACATTTAATATGTTAGGTGACTAAAAATAGGCTCATTGCTTGTTTGACTGTGCAGCTTGAAAATGAAGGGAAGGGGCTGGTGGTTAAAGTACTGGACTCCCACATGACCAGTTGCAGTTTGGGTTCCAAACCTGAGAGCTTGCTTTCTCTCTTTTTTTTTCTGTCTCTCTGGTCCAATTAAAAAAAAGTAATAATAATAAATAAAATAATTATTTAAAAAATGAGTAAATAGTAAGAAAGGAGTTGCTTCAACAGTTTTAGGCAAAGAGTGGAGGAGAGGAGGACACATACCTGATTCTGGTTCTGTAGTGATTGGAAGAGGAGCCTCATCTGGGGTGCTGGGCTAATAATGTTATGTGCTCTTTGTTAACTGGAAAATTGATCACAAACAGTATCATTTTAATTGAAAGTAATTGTGTTTATATCTAAGTTAATACTTTGAAATTAACTGTAGTGTAAATTAAAGTTTGTTTGTTTGTTTTTAGGTTTTTAATTTTTTTGCCATAGGATGTGTGTTCTCCCCAGAGAGAAGCAGAGAGGCAGAGAGAGAAAGTGAGAAATCACCCCCTGGGGGGGCTAGCCATCCTTCAGTCCCTTCTCTTCCATTCTTCTCCTGGGATTTTGGGCATATACGCACATGCACTGGCATAATTTTCAGGCCAAAAAATCTGGGACCCAAACTGCAGTTGGTCATGTAGGAGTCCAGTGCCTTAACTACCATGCTGCCACCTACTGACCCAGAGATTTCATTTTAAGTACAATATGAAACACTGTATAAAGCACTTTAACTATTTTAATTCATTTAATTTTTATTCCCCCATGGAATAGGTTCTGTTTTTATCAGGTCCATTTTAATTTTATTTTTTTCAGCAGTTTTTGCCTTAGGGGGCATATGCTTGCCAGAGAAAGAGAGACAGAGATAGTGAGAGAGAACGTCAGAAATCATCCTTCACAGAACATGGCCGTATCGCAATCCCTTCTCCTCTATTTTCCTACCAGGATCTTGGGCACGTATGCATACACTCCTGGTGTGGAATTTAAGCCACTGGGTCCCGTACTTGAACCACAGTTAGCCATGTGGGAGTCCAGTCATGTAACTGCTACACCATCTGCTGGCCCCTATGAAATCCATTTTAATAGATAAGAAAATTGAGGTACTCATAGGTCAAGTGAGTTGGCTTTTAGTCAGCCTGCTTTGTGGCAGAGCCTGGGCATATATATCGAATTATTGTCCATTTGTGAAATGACTTATTTCAGTGAGTTATTAGTTGGAGTCTATAAACAACTTAAGTAGACTATGGGCCAGCCAGTGATGTGGTTGTTAGGGTGACTAGATCCGACATGGCCAACTATACAGTTCAAGTCCCACAACTGGTGGTTTGAGAAACATGCTGGGTCCTCTGTGTGTGTATGGCCAAAATTCCAAGAGGATGATGTAGGAGAAGAGATTGCAGTGTGACTAATGGAAGTGCTTTCTCACTTCCTCTGTTTCACCTGTGAACTTATGCAGCAAAATTAGGGAGGAAAAAAAAGTAAAGTAGGATAAAAGAATCGCTGTACTTAAATTCTAAAAAAAGAAATAGTTTTTTATTTTAAAAATTTTTTATGGTCGGGACCAGCAGTTAGCGTAATGGCTATGTTGCTGAACTCCCATGTAGCCGACTGCGGTTCAAGTCCCGGACCCGGTGGCTTAAACTCATGCCGGGTGCGTGTGCATGCATGCCCAAGATCCTGAGGAGAATGGAGCTGAAGGGATGTGATCATCCCCCCTGCAGGGTGATTTCTCACTTTCTGTCTCTCTGTCTCTCCCTGTCTTTCTGGTGATTGCATGTGCCCTATAGCAAAAAACCTCTCAAAAAAATTTTTTTTATGGTGAGCATGTATGAATGGTTCTTCAACAAGTTAATGGAAAATATGTAATATTAAAAACTATGTGAGCCAGCAGGTGGCATAATATTGAGGTACTGGGCTCCCACATGACTAACCATGGTTCAAACACCAGACCTAGTGACTTGAACATTATGCTAGGTGTCTGTGCATGCGTGCATGCCCAAAATCCAGAGAGGAGAATGAGAAGGGATTGCGGCGTGGCCATCCCCTCTGGGGGGTGATTTCTCATTCTCTCTCTCTCTCTCTCAGGCGAGTGCACATGCTCTGTAACAAAAGTCTCTCTTGGAAAATAAAGTTTGGATTTCAGTTTTTTTGCACCAACATAAACTCCTACTTTAATACTTTTTTTAAGAATTATTTTATTTAACTTTACTTATTTTCTTATTTTTTAATTTGACCAGAGATGGACAAAGAGAATGAGAGAGAGAGTGAGAAAGCAAGCTGCCAGGTCTGGGCCTTGAACCATAGTCGACCATGGGGGAGTCCAGTGCCCTTAACCACCATGCCACCTGCTGGCCCCTTTAATGCTTTTTTTCTATGAACTTTTTGAAGTCACTTTGTATAGCCTTGGAGGTAAACATTTTACTTTATCTCTACTTATTCATGTTTCCCCATTTTTCAACATACATTCACAGAATGCAAATGCTAAAATAAATCAAAAATAAAATTTCTTCTTTACCCAGTCAGAAACCTTACACTTTGGGGCATAAACCAGAAAGAGAATGGACATACCTATATCTTTTTAAGACTTTTAACCCTAGTGCTGTGAGTGCTCACTCACCCCAATTAGATTCAGAACACAGCCAGAATCCTCATTTTATGCATTTTGGTCTGTCTTTGCTTTGCCTTTAGAAAGAGTAGGATGAAAGAAACTGAAGGAAGTAGGAGTTGGTACATCACAAAGGAACCCTAATTGGATAGAATTATGGCTGTGCATTTGACAGTATCAGTATTATTGAATATATTGCTGTATATCTTGCTTTCTCTAACTTGGAAACATTTGGCCTGACATGTATCAGTATCTTTATAGTTAATTTTTCTATCTTGCTTGTCAACATTCTTTTTTAAAAATCAACAATTGTGGGACCAGCAGTTAGAGTAATGGCTATGTTGCTGGACTTCCATGTAGTCAACCACAGTTCGAGTCTTGGGTCTGGTGGCGTAAACGCACGCCGGGCACATGTGCATTCATGCCCAAGATCCCGAGAGGAGAATGGAGGAGAAGGGATTGTGGCGTGGCCATCCGCCCTGGGTGGTGATTTCTCACTTTCTGTCTCTCTGTCTCTCTGTCTTTCTGGTGAGCGCACCGCACCGCGCCCTATAGCGAAAACCTCTCTAAAAAAAAGATAACAATAACAAAAAATTAACAATTATAAAATTTCTTAGAATGTAAGATAATTAGTTGACTAAGAGTAGACAAATTCAGAATTTGTAAATTTTTACATTCTTTTGATAGAGGGACCTTAATTCCTTTGTCTTCCTTCCTGCCTTGCTTCTTTTCATGAGAGAGAAAGGCAGAGAAATAGAGACTGGTCTTTACCCCACAGTTGTTCTCATTTTCATCTGGCCCAGAGAATGGATAGGCACATGCACTGTGTACTCAGGAACATAAACCTAGGATCTGGAACATAAACCTAGGATCTTTCCCTTGTGGATCAAGTTGCGCATCTGCTTGAGGCATCAGGAACCCTTAATTAATTAATTAATTAGCTTTTGCTCTAGGGCACATGGACTTACAGAGAGAGAGAGACAAAGAAAGTGAGATTCCCTTCTCTATACCTCTCTAGTGTTTTTGGGCATGCAACACCTGTGTCTGATGTGTTTTTTAAGCCTCTGGGTCTGGGATTAAAACCGTGCAGTTAGACATGTGGGATTCAGCCACCTTAATCTCCACATCACCTGCTGGCCCCAAGGGACCTAAATTCTTAACATCTTTGAAAGGTTATTAAGTGGAAAAAAAAATCTGTCATCTATCATTAGATGGAATATATTTAGAAATATGTCTTGGAATGGTTTAAATATAAATGAAATTAAATGTGTATTTTATATATACATTTATATTTATTTATAAGACATAAATGAAAATCCATTTTTTTGGTTTGTTTTTGCCACAGGGCTCATGTGATAACTGGAGAGAGACAGAGAAAGAGACAGACGGAGAGAGACAGAAAGACAATGAACAGAAAAGTGAGAAATCACCTGCTAGGGGGAATGGCCATACTCCAGTCTCTTCTCCATTTTTCTCATAGGATCTTGAGTATGCAGGCATATGCACTCAGTGTGAGTTTCAAGCCACCAGATCTGAGACTTGAACTGTAGTCAGCCATGTGGGAGCCCAGCAATGTAACTGCAATGCCATCGGTTGGCCCTCCTGGTGTGATTTTCAAGCCATTGGGTCTGGTGCTTGAACTGTGGTCAACCAAGTGGGAGTTGAGCATCTTAACTACTATGCCACCTACTGGCCCTGAAAATCCATATTTCTAGAAAGATTTCTTTGCATTCCAAATCTGTATAACTACTAAATATCTCCTCTTAGGTGTCTGCAAATGTGTATACTTCTGATATACTGATTGGGTCTCTCAACCCGATTCTCAGTAATTGGAAACAGTGTCCACTTGGTAGCACAAAGTCAGAAATCTACAGTGTGCCTCAATACTGTTTCTCATCTTGTCTATCACCTTCTAAAATTATTTATATCATTTTTAAAGGACCTCATGCTTAGGGAAATCTCTCATTTAACCTGCCTTTGTAAGTTAGGTTTCTCTTTATAGGTATTATAGGTACTGAATTTCTTTTTATTGCTCTTAGTTTACAATTATTTGAGTCATTGATTGGTCTTTCTATCTCATGCTATTGTAAGCCTCATGAGATGCTGGGTAGTCAGTGCCTGGCACAAATGAGGCACTCAGTAATAAACATTTGTTCAGTGAATGAATGTATGGAAAAGTACTATTCATTCTTTTTTGGGGGGAGAGTTTTTTGCACTCACTGGAGAGAGACAGAAATACAGAAAGCAAAAAATCACACCCTGGGGGGATGGCCAAGCTATGATCTTGGGGACACATGCACATGTATCTGGTGTGTTTTAAGTCACCAGGTCTGAGACTCAAACTGTGGTTGACTAGGTAGGAATCCAGCAACATAACCATTACATCATCTTCTGGTCCCCTGTTCTTTTCTGAGGTTTGGCAGTAATTTCTTTCCCACCTTGGGATAAGTAGCAAGTCTTTCTCATCCGAAAATCAAACTACTTGACATTAATGTGCCAATTTGATTTTCACTGTTGCCTACCGTTACAGTACATAATATTAAGCTTCATTTTCTATGTTGTGAATTTAACTGTTTTGTTTGGTTATTTTTTGTCTATTTGTATATTTTAGTGCATTCATTTTGGGGGGTTTTGTTTTGACAGTTTTATTTTGTCACATAGTTTATATATTGAGGCCTGTTGATATCTCTCGTTTACCTTGGGTCATTTTACTTATTCAGATCTTCATTTATTGAAAACTGTACTAAGCAAAGATAAATCCTGTGAAAAAACAAGTCTTAGATTTCAGTGAATTAATTTTTTTTTTTTGATTCTATCTTGACCCTTCTTATTTTGTCACATGTAGTTCATACATTGAGGCTTGTTCTTGGTATCTCTTGTTCACCTTGCATCATTTTATCACTTACTGTAGTGATTGCTTACTGGGAAGTGTATTGAGCCAAAGATAGACGTTTTGGTGAGGTGTATGGATGGCACCTGCTCGAAGTCTTACTACACTGTCATCTTTATCTCTGAAAGCACCTGTGTTTAAACAAGATCCAAGAGATCCATAAGTCTTGGGAGGCTGTAGTCTAGTTACTTAGTTGGCAAGCATTTCTCTTAAGGGATGAATTTTACTATGGAGTATTGATAAGTTGTTTTGATAGGAGGATTAACTCAGCCTTGTGGGATAGTCCTGAATCGTCATCACAAGAATAACACAAGAAGGAAGAAAAATTAGTTCAGCAACTGGTATAGGTAAATGTGCTATCAGTTCTTTTTTGTCAGTGCTATTGTTTTCTGCGGAAATCTAGAAATATTGGAAACGAGAGAATCATCTGTCGGAGGACTTCTCAGAATTCTTTAACACTGGTGACAGTATTTCTCTTAATTTTAAATTCAAGATCTTACCTATGTTTTGATGATTGGAAGAATTAAAATCTTGTTTTCAGTCAGAATCTGAGTATCTTGAGACTATGTTATGTATGTATGGTATTTGTTCTTAGGTCTACCCACCACTTCTTCATCTCGATAAGGCTGGGCAGATAGATTAATAGTAGGCTCGGTCAGGTCTGCCACTATGTTTTACTTAATTCTGTTGATTTTGTTCTTTCCCTTTTTTTTTTTTTTTTTTTTTTTTTATTGTGTATTTTTTTGGTGGAAAAAGAAAAAGAATTCCACCCTACATTCTGTCAGCTTAGAAATACTTAATTGGTTTGTGGGCTGGCTGACAGCTTTAATATTCTCATCTTTTCAAATCTAAACTCAGCTTGAGGCCAAATCACTGCCTGTATTAAATACACACAAATTCTATTATTAAAATGGAAGCAAAAATTCTTTTTACTTAACCTGACAAAGAAGACAGACTTTGTATCTTTACTTTTATTTCTAGGGAGGCTAAACACAGGGAAGAAAGAGAAAAATAACATTCATTATTGAGACTTGAAAATTTAAACGGTCTCTCACTGACCCTGACTAATCTTTACTTCAACATCTTACTCAGTTGCTTCTTATCCTTACACAACTTGAAAATGTGGACACTCACATTTAGGTCTGCCACTATGTTTTTCTTAATTCTGTTGATTTTTTTTTTTCCCTTTTTTTTTTTTTTTTTTTTGCCATAGTGTAGTATTTATGTTATACATACACTCATAGCCACCAGAAACATTTTTCCATCTCACATTATGATTCTACAGTCTTCTAGGAAAGTGAAGTGAGGCATTTCAGGAAATAGGAAATTCTAAAAGTTTTTCGGACAATTGTCAGCAAATATAGCCTGAGAAACTTATTTTATCTGTATATGAATTTCTTCAAGACTGCTGATTAGTTTTGTTAAAGGCAATACTGCCCTCTGGTGTTTAAAAGTCATTCTAATACACATCTTCCTTGGTTACATTGCTTATTTTATTTTTGTAGTATAGACTCTAGACTCTCTTGCAAAAACTAAATAATTATTTAAGACCTGTTTTAGTTTATTTGCTGTCTTGAAGTCCATTGGGTCAGGTAACTTGGGGATGTACTAGAGTCAAGAATTTGTTTACAACCTTTCATCTGATAGGTAATAGCTGAAATTTTTGTTATTTTTATTTATTTATTTTTTGATAGTATCGCTTTCCTCTGTTTATCAGGAAAGTATTCTCAGTCCTCATTTCAAATATATAATACATTGGATCACTGCCAACTTTAAAACTAAATCATTATTCTTTTTCTTTCACTTTTGTAACTGATGTGTCATTTTTCATTTCATTCTGGATATAAATCGTAATTTCTTTTGCCTGTGTTTTTTCTTCACAAGCACGCCTTTCATATAATGATAGAGGTAAGATGCATTGATGTTTGTTTTATGGTTGTGGGACATTTTGTGGATACATAGTAAACATTTTGTTCTTAGATTTTTGTTGTTGATTTACTGTACATCTTTTGTATTTTATACATTTATGTTATAAAAATCCCTTCCACACTTGTACTATTAAAAACGTGATTGGTTTAACTAGTAACAGCTTTGTGGTTTTAAAGGATTATTAAGAATATTTATACTTACCTAAGATAAAATGTAGAAACAACTATTTTAGTTGATTAGACATTAATACCTAATGGCTCAGTCAGCCTTAAAACCTTGTATTGATTAAGTTTTTATAGTTTATCATTAGCTTATATGTCAGCATGTGCTTATTTTTAACAGGAGACGATTTCTGGTCTAGCCCATTAATCTTTTCATATGAAATCTGTATTTTCAGAAAGTATCATCTTTGCCATCTTTAGCAAATAAGTGAACTAGCGTGGAAGTGTAACTTCTGATAGTCTTTTTGTTCTCTAAAGGCTTAAGGCTGAATTAAATTAGAATTCATCTTCAAATGTAGAACTCAGGATAAGTAAAATGATCACAGATGACTTTGCTGTTCCTCACTTCTTATGATTTATTCTTACGTTAGTTATGGCAATGAAATTTAAGGAGATGGTGTTGGGTAGAAAGGGTCTTTTCCAGTTGTCATTTCAACTTGTCTCTCAACATGATGTCTTCTGATGCCATAATTTTCATATACAAATTGGTGTAGAAGAAACGTAACCATAGTCATGTTCTAATGCATGTCTTTTTAGTTTTGCAAAATAGCATGGATATTGTAGGAAAATTGGAGGCTTAGAGAAAGTTTTCAGGAACTCTGAGGTACTTACAGCTTATCCCCACAAAATAGTTTCTCTATGTGGCAGGGCAAAAACTGTATTTTATGGATGGCAACAGTATATTGTCATTTATGAAGTTTTAAGTCTAGTCTGAATTGATCTTCCTAGTGGTTCATACACACACACACACACACACACACACACACACACACACACAAATTTCTTTTTAGAGAAAGGGGAAATGACAAATCACTCGGGGATGGCTATGCTGCAGTTCCTTCTCCTCCATTCTCCTTCTGGGGTCTTGGGCACACATACACACTCACCTGGAGTGATTTTCCAGCCACTGGGTCCAGAACTCATACCACCATTGGCCATATGGGAGTCCAACGATGTAACCACTATGCCATCTGCTGGTCCCATGGTTCATATATAAATTTAAAGATATAAATCTTTATTCCTAGAATCAAATATAGAGGGTTTGTTGGTGGATTTTTCCTATAATAAAGAGGCTAATAAACAAACTAATTCCTAGTATTCTTAGATTATAGGATAAGCGAAACACAGATATTAGAGATGCTTTTATAGCTTTAGTCATCTTTTCATAATAAAGCAAAAAGCTATACTGATTAGTATTACATATTTTATACAGTTATAATCTGTGCTATAAAATTACTAATTTTTGAACCAGATCCTTTAAGTAGTAAAGAAGGTTCCTTAAAATACATATAAAAACATATTTCTTAAGGTTTTGTTACTCTTACTGGGATACTCCTTTGCAAGATCTTCTTTTCACCCTTAAAAAGTTGGTCAGTGTTCTTTTTCATTTATGCTTTCTACTTCTGAGTGATTTTGACAACAGCCTGCTTTCTGACTGTTACAATATACTATTGAACATAATTGTAATATTAGGAAGGTGATCTAAGACTCTTTTCTGTGATAATGGTAGTTTAGAAAATGTTGAACAGAGCCTTAGAAACTTGAGAATTTTGAAGTTTTTGCATGTATTTGGAAACATTTAAAGATTAATCATTTTTTTCAAAACATGGACATTGAAAATTATTGCATGTTACCCAAGATAAAAGTTAATATAATACTAAAATAGTATTTTGAACTGCTGACATATTTTTGAGATGTAGATTATATCATCTGAATTTTATTTCATAGATGAAATCATGCCCATGTAGTTGGCACCCTTTAAAAAGAGAATGGATGGTGTGAGATAGGCTTTATCATTCAATTTCTATGAAAGTTATTAAAACATCTTAATATTTCAGTTACGTATTTCTTACTCTCTACATAACCATTTCCCCCTCTTCATCTTTTAGCCCTTATCTGTTTGTATATTCTAGCTTTTAGCATCTCTGCTTTGAAAAAATATCTGCCTTTTTCTAACTTTTTCTATTTCGCTTAATTATTCTTTTATGCAATTATACAGTAGTTTTTGGACCTGGAGGACTCAGTGGTTTTCTTGCCTCGTTAAAAAAATAGCTTTTAACTTTTTCCCCACAACTCGACGTTCATATAAGCAGCATACTTCTATCAGTAGAATCTCATGCTACAGGTAGAGATGATCATTAAAACTCTCTACTCCAGGGACCAGCAGTTGACATAATGGCTATGTCACTGGACTTCAGTGACTGCAGTTTGAGTCCCAGACCCAGAGGCTTAAACTCATGCCAGGGTCATGTGCGTGCGTGGCCATTCCCCCGGGGGGTGACTTCTCGCTTTCTATCTCTCTATTTCTTTCTTTCTGGCGAGCGCACGTGTCCTATACCAAAAACCTCTCAAAAAAAAAAAATAAATAAAAACTCTCCCCTCCAGAATTACTAGAGCCTCCTCCCACTGAGAACCATACTTGAGAACTAGTCTTTCCTGTCAGGTTTATATCTGACCTCCTTAACCTTGTCATTCCATGAGAGGAAAACACTTCAGCTTTACTAACCTTTTATGTTTGAATATGGGAATGAAAAACAACTTTTATTGACATTAAAAAAAAAATCTGAGTTTGAAATGAGTCATAGGAAGTCTTCTATTTTTATCTTACTGTTTTAAAATAGGAGTTCTCAAGCCATTTCATAAAGATTTTCTACTTTAGTTTAGAAGAAGAATCATATGTTTTTTTTTTTTTTTTCTATTTGATACCTTGCACGTTTTTATTGTTGTGGGCCTAATGTATATGTAAATTTTTAAAACTCCTGAGTGGCACCAGTGGACTGAAAGGTGCTTAAAGGAAAGACTAATAATATTTGAAGGTATTGAAAGAGAAAAGGACAGAGAAAGGAATGGAGAGAGATGCATTGATCTGGGGGGTGACATAAAATTTCCAAGTGTCTTAGGTGTGCCACCCAGTGTTACCATATCTCCATATCTGTCGCTCTCCCCACAGAACTTTTACGTTCTCCCCAAAGACTCATCACACAGTCCTTGAAATGCTTCTATTGCTTTTCTCTGGAAACTTTCCTAAAGGCTTCTTACATCTTGTTTCAGTTGCAGGTATTGAAACAATAGAATACAAAGCGGAAAGCTGCCATTTTTATTTATTTTTTGGAGAGGTTTTTTCGCTATAGGGAGCGTGCGCTTGCCAGCCAGAGAGGGAGAGAGACATAGAGACAGAAAGCGAGAAATCACTCCCCCCCCCCACCCGGGGAGATGGCCACGCCTCAATCCCTTCTCCTCCATTCTCCTCTCTGGATCTTGGGCACGCACGCACACGCGGCCGGCGTGAGTTTTAAGCCATCAGGTCCGGGATGCGAACCGTGGGCGACTACGTGGGAGTCCAGCGACATAGTCATTACGCTAACTGCTGGTTCCCAAAAGCTGCCATTTTTGTAGCCAGGAATTCCCTTGTGATTTGTTAATGTTATACTCCTATTGATATATTTACTCTCTTTATTGTTTCTTTTTATTAATGGTAGCAGTACACTTTTCTTCCATTCACCAGACTTTATCTATACTTCTTTCTGCCTTTTTAATTTGTCCCTTTCTTGCCAGTCAGCCTCAGAACAAACTTTTTATCTTAGATCAATTTTGGGAAATAATTATAAGCAAAGGGATGAATTGTTAATATGTTGAAAAGTTGAATGAACTGAATGAAGCTATGGAAAACCTGCATATTTATTTTATGTGCTTTGATTTGGTGTACCTATTTACAGTGTGTTTAAGAATGACTGTGGGTATTTCTGAGATTTATGAAGAAAAAAAATCTTGAGTTAAATGTAATGACTCCTCACTTAACAGCCTCCTCTTTACTGACTGCTTGGACTTAAGACTAGGTCTCCAGCATGGGGAACCCTTTTGCTTAGTCTTTGTCTTGTTCCTGATTGGTTAGTATTCTCTACAAAAAGTGATCATCACCATGCACAACTGCATACTTCGTTTATAAATTTGTACTTTATTGTGAACCTACAGTAGTACTCAGAAAAAATAAACATGATTACACCAAATTTATGTTACCGTGTTGTGTGCCTTGTTACTTATTGGTGCTTATCTAATGTTTGCTTTTTGTATGGGTAGAATCTCATGATTCTAGTGTGTGTCAAGTGGTATCGATGGAAAAATCCGTACCCTGTGGCATCACAACACACCACAAGATACCTTCCTTTTATCTCAGTGATGACCTAGCCATAGGCACAGCACTTGGCTGTGAAGTGAGGAGTGCCTGTAGCCATTGGAGAAAGTAGTAGATTTTGAGGAGATGTTTTTGTTGAGACATAACCATATTTGCTCTTAGTTGCTCTTGTTAAAATTTTTGTTCTTTAAGGAAGTATAATCTGGATGAAAACAATGAAATACTATTAGGAATGTTTTAAAGTTTCATATAAAATTTTAGTGGAAAAGTTGATGAGATTAGATGAAATGATTTTAGATAATTTATCCTGTTGTGCATATATAGCCATAGTACTGAATGCTATTATGAAAACTCTTAATTCAGATTTTCTGCCTTGTGATCATTGTAAATAAAAATGCTTGAAAACTTAGTTCTGACAAGATTGAAGTTAATGTCATTCATATTTGTTTACAGTTGTCAGTTGATTCTTTAGTATATTCTTTTCTTAGTTTTAAAATGATTACATCTCATATTCTGCTTATTTACAATTTTACTATTGTTTATCTGTAGGACCCAGGGCCACCTCCACCTTCTCCATTGCTGGGTTTAAAGCCACTGCAGTTATTAGAAGTGAAAGCAAGGGGAAGATTTGGTTGTGTCTGGAAAGCCCAGTTGCTCAATGAATATGTGGCTGTCAAAATATTTCCAATACAGGTATGTTTACTTCAGTGTTCGAATCTTCATATATTTTCTAAAAGATTAACTGCGACTGGGTCATCCTAAACCTGTTTTTTTCAGAAATAGCGTGAAAACACAAGCCATATGTTTCAGGATGATTCTTTATGTGGGAAAAGCATTAAGGCCTTTATGTCTGCCTTCGTATCTAAGAAATGGATTTGTTAGTACAGCAATCACTGTGCTTGGAGTAATGTAATTACAATAAATGAACATAGAGATTTATTTTTCCCAATAAAAATTCTATAGGAATGCTATGTAAAATGAAAATTCTAATAAAATAATAACTGATTGTCTGAGTAGTTAAGTTTTAATATTCCCCCTGACATTATCAGAAAAAGTGAAAGAGTAGTGTGCTTTGTTTTAGAATTTTTTTTCCTGAGGCATATTACCAGACTTTAATTTATTTTCATTCTAATTTGAGTATTTCTATAATCATTTCAGCTTTTGTTCGGTGAATTTTCAGAAGCAGTGAAGCAAAGCTCCAGATAATTATTTTATTGTTGAATTATTTTCTTTTAAAGCTGCTGGACGTCTTATAAAATCCTGATCCAATGCACCTGAGCGCACTGCTTTGTTTTGTTACATTGGTGGTAGAGACGCAGGATGATTCCTCTTCCCTGTTTCTTGCTTGTTCGAATATACTCCTGTGACTGATGATGACTTTGGTGCTGAGGTTCTGGCTGGATTTGGTGATTCAGGCTTTACCAGAATATGTTCTTTTGTGCCAGGATTTATAAATAAGATCAGGGAAGAAGTTATTTCAGTGTGTGTTTATATCACACAGTGTGTGTGAGACTTCAGTGAGGGAGTTTAAAATTGCAGAAAGGTGGTTGGATGATATTAACTTAAGGATAACAATAACATTTTATTGAATGCTTCTATTGTCTCAGATAGAGGTGCTGTACATGTATGACTACTCCCTAATACATGTATGTCTGGTACCCACATATGCATAACAGTATGACTCCTCATGAGAGACACCACCATCTTTGTTTTACATATCGAGGAAACTGCATGATTGTATACCTTGCCGAAGGTTTTTTTTTTTAGAACTCTTTTTAAATTTAATTTATTCATTCATTTATTTTAATTTGATTATATATAGAGAGAAAGTGAGAAAGCAAGCCACCGGGTCTGGGATTCAAACTGTGGTTGGCCACGTGGGAGTGTCCAGTGCTTAATCATCATGCCACCCACTGGTCCCCACCTTGCCGCAGTTTTAATGGGAGAGGTAGGATTTCAACTCAGATAGTTAGAGCCCAGAGGGCTCCTCACCTTTAATTCTTGGTGCTGCCCACTTTTCATTGGTCTTACATAGTGAAGGGAAACTAATCTTACACATAGATAATAGAATAGATACAGGTCACCTGTAGGCACAAATAAGCTTTTTAATTTTTGCTACAAGGTGCATGCACTCAGGGAGGGATGGCCAATCCTCAAACCCTTCTCCTTACTTCTCTTGGGATTTGGGACATGCATGAACACGCACCCAGGGTAATTTTCAAGCCATCAGGTCCAGAGCTCAAATGTGGTTGGTCGTGTGAGACTCCAGCGCCTTAACTATGATGTCACCTGGTGGCCCCAGAGCATAGGGTGTTTTTAATTATTGTATTACATGTTTATGGCCCTTGTCTTGTTGATGTTGATTCTGCGGGGTATGCTAAACATTGCTTTAGAATATTCTGTATTATATTCTCGAAAAATATTGTTTGCTGTTTAGATAGAATTATTCAGCCCGAATTTCATGTTTCAGGGTGATTATTCTGGAGAGTAACATGAGTAACTTCACACCATAATGAAATTTCAGTGTGATACTTGTAATAACTTGAAAGCAGAATCTGTTGTCACTGTAAGGTATGGAAGTGTAGCATTTCTGACCAACGCTTTGCTTATGAACTATTATAGAAACACTGAAAAGAATGTTTTGAGGGAATGGGACAGAGTGAGCATTTAGTATGGAATTGCTACCTATTGTAGGTGCTTTTTTTTATTTAAAAATAGGACAAGGGGCCAGCAGGTGGTGTGGTGGGGTTAAGGCGCTGGACTCTCATGTGGCTGACTGCAGTTCAAGCCCCAGACAAGTGGCCTGAAAATAAGCCAGGTGTATGTGTGTGCAGCCCAAGATCCCAAGAGGAGGATGGGGAAGAAGAGATTGAGGCATCACTATCCCCCCTGCGGGGTTATTTCTCACTTTCCCTCTCTTTGTCTGTCTCTGTCAAGTGCGTGCAACCTACAGCAAAAACCTAAAAAAGAAAAGACAAAAGAATCTTAATACTTAGCTTTATTTTTTTGTTTTACTATAGAGTTTATTTAAATATTCTCATAGTTATGGTTTACTTGTATTATTCACTTTACTATTTCTTTTTAATTCTAGGACAAGCAATCATGGCAAAATGAATATGAAGTCTATAGTTTACCTGGAATGAAGCACGAAAACATATTACAGTTCATTGGTGCAGAGAAACGAGGCACCAGTGTTGATGTGGATCTTTGGCTAATCACAGCGTTTCATGAAAAGGTAAAACTACTTAATTTTTTAAGTAAGAAAGTCAGAGTCAGCCTGCCCACCTGATATTGGTTGTAAATCTCTTAGGTTAGTTTTCTAAAGATGGTATGTTATTTTAGTCAATTAATAGTTAACCTGGGGGCCAGCAGAGGGTGTGGTGGTTATGTTGCTGGACTCCCACTTGGCCAACCGTGGTTTGAGTCCTGGACCTGGTGGCTTCAAAATTATGCCAGGGATGTGTGTGTATGTGTCCACAATCCCAGGAGAAGAATGGAGAAGAAGGGATTGTGGTGGGGCCATCTCCCTGGGGGGGTGATTTCATATGTTGTCTCTCACTGTCCCTGTCTCTCTCTCTCTCTTTTAAGAGTGCATGTGCTCTATGGCTAAAACCTCTTAGAAAAAAATATAGTAACCTGTATATATAGATCACTCAGATACAAATCTATTTAAAAAACTAATTTATTTTAATAGATAAAATAAAAGAACAGAGATGGCAACTGATTACGTGACTCTCTTTTCCTATAATATATCTTCGTCTCTGATCTCTTGTGCGGTAATTACCTCTCTTTCAAATACTTATTTTAGTATAGACAATTGTTAGTGGGTCAGTCTCACAGCCTAGTGTTAAGGGAGCCAAATCCTACATGACCTATTACAACTTGAATCTAACCTTGGCAGTTTGATAAGTATACCAAGTGTGTTTATGTGCGTATCCCAAATCCTGTCAGGATGGAGAAATGGAGAAGAAGGGGTTGCAGTGTAATCTCACCCCACTAGAGGGAGAACTTTTTCCTTCTCTGTTTTTCTGTGGTAAGCATATGCACTCTCTGGCAATTAAAAAAAACAAAGGTATTGGTTAGTAATTTTTACTTACCATATACAATTTATTTTGTTTATATGAATCATCTTTTCCCCTTGAATTTTGCCCTAAAACTCTTCAATCATTGACAAAATTAGAGGCAGACAATTTATCTGATCTTTAATCTGTCACCAATTTAATGGTAATTATCACTGAAATACATTGCTATTTTTCCTCAGTTTTCTACTTTACAAGTAGAAAAGTTAGTATTAACCTACCATGATTGAAGTGGGATATAATGGTATTTCATCATTGTCAGGGTGTTTGTTTGTTTGTTTTTTAATATAATAGAGGTTTTTGCCATAAAACATGTGCACTCAGCATAAAGACAGACAGAGACAGTGAGAGGGAAAGTGAAAAATCATTCCCCTGGGGGGAAGGTTGTGCCTCAGTCTCTTCTCTATTTTCCTCTTCAGATATTGGTAATGCATGCACACGTGCCTGGCATGATTTTCAAGCCACTGGGTCTGGGACTTGAAACATGGTTGGCCATGTGGGAGTCTAGCAATGTAACTACTGCACTATCTACTGGCTATGTGGGAGTCCAGCAATGTAATCACAACCCCATCATTGTCAAATTTAAATTACTTTTTTTTTTTTTTTTTTTTTTACTTTTGTATTTTATAACTCTTGTTATAGGGCATGTGCACTTACAAGAGAGAGACAGAGAGGGGAAGTGAGAAATCAAGCCACCGGGTCTGGGCCTTGAACCATAGTTGGCCATGTTAGAGTCTAACTCCTAAACCACCATGCCACTTGCTGGCCACTCTGTTCCCTTTTTTAATGAGGGAGAGAATGAGTTAGGGAGAAGGTATATTTTTTTGACAGAGTCTTGTCATGTCATGACCCTCTACCCCATCTTCTAGTTAGCTAGGATTACAGGTGTATGCTTCCAAGCCTAGCCTGTTTACGTTGGTATGGGAAGTGAACCCGGGCCTCCTGTGGTCCTAGCCTCATGCAGCAATATCCTGCTTAGGCCAGTGTGGCTGGGCCTCTAGAGGAAGATTCTTTGCATTAGTTGTTTATATAATTTTGCATCCCCCCAAGCTCTGTGATATAAGGATATTTTAATTTCTAAAGTATTGTCCAGAAGTTTAGATTTTCAACTGTACTTTCTTTTTTTAAGCCTTTCCTTTCTATATTGGTTAAAACTGATTGTTCTCATAACAAATTAGTAAAGATCAGTGGTAGTCTTTCCTGGTCAAATGTTCATCAATGTAAACAGGACGGATATTTCAGCCATTCCAGAAAGGTTGCTTTTTGGATATTATTATGCACTAAAAGCAAAGATGTGTTGCCTTCCATAACCTCTTATACATTAGAAAGAAGTCTTTCTATCTATCTGTATATAGATGTATGGCTTTTGTCAATATTGTTAAGTACCCCCCTTTTTTTTTAGGGTTCACTGTCAGACTTTCTTAAGGCTAACGTGGTCTCTTGGAATGAACTGTGTCATATTGCAGAAACCATGGCTAGAGGATTGGCATATTTACATGAGGATATACCTGGCCTAAAAGATGGCCACAAACCTGCCATATCTCACAGGTAGAACAAAATTTATTATTTTTTCAAATTAGTTATCCAGTCATGCTCTGAGAGGCAGTTGATTTTCATTTGTTTTTCAATTAGCCAGGAAGTATTTGGGGTAATTTATACGTGGATATTATTGGTAAAGTTTTAATTATCTACTTATGTTTTAATTTGTCTCATTTCCAAAAGCATATTTGAGAATGAAAGTATGTGTTCTCTGTTTCAAGGGAAAAGAAATTTGTTTGACCTCAAAACATAGTTTACTTTAAAGATGTTTATAAATAGGTACAAGGAATGTAATTATGGCAAGACTTTGAATATCATCTTTGCTTGTTTTTGAGTGATCATATGGTCTTTACCCTGAGCTAAAGTAGAGGGAGGCATCTTTTAGATAGTTATTCAGTGAAGTAATAGTATTTAAACCCAGTAATTGTTATACCCTCAAAAGGAAAATGTTCTTTAACCACTAGAATTTCTTTTGTCATCTCTTGGGTTCAATTTAAAGGTGGTTGTTTTCAAAGTAGGCATTAACTGATATTTAACAAATATCTACTTGAGTGCCCTCAGGTGGTGGTTTCGGTTGTGGGAGGCATTACTTTAAAACCAATTCTGATATAGATTCTTATTTTGTAAACTTTAAATGACTTCTACTTCAAATAGTCCCCTTTTGCTGTCATGTGTACATACTATCTTACTACCTCTTCCTGGGTTTTTCCTTGTCCTCCTTAGCTGTGTAGGAAACACATCCTTCAGAGCCTTGCAAATAGAAAAACTTATTAGGAGTAGGAGCCCTGAAAATCTTTGGAGATTAGGGATGGTTTTTGTAGCATTTGAGTGTCTACCTGGCCCTCTTCTATCTCACTTTTGGCCTATGCATACACATAAATCTAATCGGTGGTCGTGGCATAGGTGTATTTATCTAGAGTATAGTAATCTCTAGAACGAGCCATTTAGGGCAGTCTCATGGAGGAGGATATCCTGAAAACTGTTACCCTTTTCAGAACATCAGGATCTGGCCAGAGCTGTGCATTTTTATGGTAAAAAGTTTGTTACACGTTACTAGAGATGCTTCTCTGTAATTAGTTTGAAGAATACAAGGACCATTGTACCATTGTAAGAAACCATTCTTCCTTGTCTTCTTTCTTCTTTTTTTTTAGGTTTTTGCCATAAGGTGTATGTGCTCACTAGAAAGAGAGAGAGAAACACTGAGAAGGAAAGTGAGAAATCACCCCCCAGGGGATGACCATGTTGCAGTCCCTTCTTCATTCTCCTCCTGAGATTTGGGGCATGCATGCACATGCGCCTGGCATGATTTTTTCAGGCTGCCAGGTCTGATACTTGCACCACGTTCAACCATGTGGGAGTCTTGTGTCATAACCACCTTGCCGTTCTAAAATGTAGATTTGTACCAATAGGCAAAAGGCAATTTTTGGTAAACTTTTCTTTTTAATTTTAGTTTTATTGCAAGTTTGTAACTAAACTCTTAAATACTCTTAGCCTTAAAAATAGCCATTTTATGATTGGTGGGTGGGGGTGTCACAGATAAAAGTATTTGGGGGATAACAGTTTTTTATAAAACTGCTTTATGGACAAGATTCCTTCTTTGGTCCATGTTAGGAATAGGAATTTGTCACTGTACTTGAGTGTGTCAAGCTGTATCAAGATTCTGTTTAAGCTTTTTCTCCCTTTTCCTTTCTCTGCATTTGCTTTTGTGTGTTTGTTTTAATGACTTTTTAAAAAATCTCAGTATATTTCAGTCTTATTGCCTCAGCTTTCCAGCTGGTACTCCATGCCTGTACCACCATGCCTACCTCTTTTATAGACAGATCCTTGCTATGTTGGTCAGGTCAGCCTTGAACACCCCATCCTCTGCCTCATCCTTCCAAGCTGCTGAGATTACAGATGCATGCCACCAAACCTGGCCTCTAGGTTGGACCAGAATCCAACTATTGTGGTCCTAGACACCCTGGAGAGCACAGAGTCTTAGCAGTATATACCACTGTGGCTAGGCCCATTTCATACTTTCAAATAACTGTTCTTTTTTAGCATATATATTCTTGCTTTTTGTCACTTTCAATAAAAAAATTTAAAAGATAACTTGTTTTAACTTAATTTGAATATTTTATCTTTCTGTTTGCAAGGGACATCAAAAGTAAAAATGTGCTGTTGAAAAACAATCTGACAGCTTGCATTGCTGACTTTGGGTTGGCATTAAAGTTTGAGGCTGGCAAGTCTGCAGGCGATACCCATGGGCAGGTAAGGGTGATAATTATAATGTAAGAATAAAATGATCTTGCTCCATATTTTCTTACAATAGCATATCAGGATGGAATCACCCTAAAGTTATTATAGTTGTGATGAAGTCAGCATCTATTAAAGAGTTTTATGTTAGATTTTCTGAGACAAACATTTTCATATGATGGTAGAGGACTCAGGTGGTTTAGATCAAGCACTTCATAAAACAGTCCTTAGATGTCATTAGGATTCCTTTTTAAAAACTGATCAAAGAAGAATTTAAGACTTCTAATAGACCTCATTATGAGGGAGTTGTTAGTATTACCTTGAATAGTTTTCAATTTGTAATTCCTTCACCATCTTAAGAGGAGTGAAAGAATAATCAGTCACTATTTTTCTATACTGTATTAAGACTCTTTGCCAATTTCTTTGCACAACGAAGATATGTTTATTACTTCTTGCCTTTAACTGCTTCATTAGCTATTTATTTGACTTGATAGCTTTTCTCTGAATTTACTCCAGAGGTCAAAGCACTTATAAAGTCCTGTGTGTGGTATCTAATTTTTGTTAAGGTCTGCAGAAAGAGATCTCAGCAATGCAAACCTTTAGGAAGGCCAAAAGGGAAAATAACATTTATCCATATATTTTATCTGAAGAAACTGTGAGCCTAGGGAAGGTTCTTTCTTTCACTCTGATAAAATCACATTTTAATCAAGAAAAACAGTTTGATTTAATAGGTAACATTGTCTATAAAGCCAAGTGATTCAGGCTTTGGTAATATTTTTTGATCTTTCGTATTATGCACATTGTTCGGCAGCTAATTCATAGCTTTCTTTTTCTGAGCATATCATATTGATCTCCAAGAACAGTTACAATCATGACACAACAAATTTTGGCAACATCGATGAACTATTTAAGAATGTAATTTACGGCAGTGGTCTTCAGTCATAGTTTAAGAAACATTGACACTAAGTGTATTGGGAATGGAGTTTTTGAGAATACTAATGAGGTGGAGATTGTGTAGGAAGCCTAGGGACAGACTTCTGTACTAATTATATGACTGACTACCATCAGACTGAATTTGAGGAATTTTATATTTTATTACCTCATTATCTCTCTCCCCTGTTTTTCCTAGAAAAAAATTTGGGATTCATTCATGTCATCTTTCAACTAGTGATTGGGTTGATGAAGTATAAGTCACTAATTGCTTAATTAGCGCATTGGTTCCTTGACTTTAGATTTCTTGGATCGGAAAATTAAAAAAAAAATATTTGGAGGACTTGCATGTTATTGCACACTTTTTGTATTGTATATACAGAAGACTGGGAAATCTATTTATTATCATCATTGATATATAAAAGAGAGGAATTTTACACTAAGAGGGAGATAAGCCATAATCCCATAATTAAATTATGGTACACTGGATATGCATACATGTGTCTTTAATGAAAATGTACTCTTGGAAAACATTTAGTATGGTACAATTAAAATAGTTATTTAGGGTAGCAAAAAATCCTCACTTTTTCTTTTGTAGTCTTCATTATAAAGTTACTAAAAAGCTTCAACTTTAGAGGCTTAAAATGATCTGTCCTTATTTTGTTTGTTTGTTTATATGTAGGTTTTTTGCTATAGGGCATGTGTGCTCACCAGAAAGAGACATAGGGAGGGAAAGTGAGCAGTCACCTCCCAGGAGGATGGCTACACTAAGTTGCTGGAAATAGAGACAAAGAACTCCAAGACAGAAGAATTCATGAATAAATGAATACACTTTGCAGCAGAAAAGGGGTGTATGTGTGTGTGTGTGTGTGTGTGTGTGTGTGCGTGTGCGTGTGCGTGCGTGTGCATACATATGTATTTACCTTTTACTTGGCTAATTCTTTGTACAACATTTTATAATGTTTGTTAGATTTTTATTTACTTTATTGCCAGACGGCATGTGTGCTCGCCCCAGAGGGGGAAAAAGCACCTCCGTGGGCATGGTTATGTGGCAGTCCCTCTCTCCATTTTCCTACTCCAACAGGATCTGTGGTGTGCACACACACATGTGCACCTGTTTTTCAAGCCACCAGGGCTGGGATTTCAAGTCACCATAGCTGAGATCAGCTATGTGGGCTTGCACTCCCTAGGCACAGAGCTTAACCACTGTGCTACAGGGTTGATCCTATTAGGTTTTTTTTTTTTTTTTTTTTTTTTTTTTTTTTTTTTAACCAAGAATACAGAGAAAAACACTAGATGTCATGGTAGGTAAAATGGCCAAATGCCTGCTTTGACTTCCTGACACAGTGGCTTAAAAAACATGCTGGACACTTGTATGTGTGTGCCTCAAACCCTGAAAGGAGAAATGGAGGAGGGATTGTGGCATGGCCATCCCCCATGGGGGCTGCTTTCTCTCTCTCTCTGGAAGTGCACCCCTCCCCCCCCTGAAAGTGATATATTTTACATTCATTTCAGACCGTATATAAACAGGCAGTTGAATTATGTCCAGCTTTCTTTTTTTTGGGGGGGGGAGAGGTTTTTGCTATAGGGCGTGTGCGCGCTCACCAGACAGACAGACAGACAGACAGAAAGCAAGAAATCACCCCCCAGGGGGGATGGCCACACCGCAATTCCTTCTCCTCCGTTCTCCTCTTGGGATCTTGGGCACGCACGCACACGGCGTTGAGTTTAAGCCACCGGGTCCGGGACTCGAACCGCGGTCGACTACGTGGGAGTTCAGCGACATAGCCATTACGCTAACTGCTGATCCCATGTCCAGCTTTTTGTATTCTATCCTTTTCCTGGAAAAGTCATTGTTTAATTTCTTGTGATTACTTCTAGAAAGAGGTAAAAATTCTAAGCCTGTACTAGCATGTCTTCTGATACATTTCTTAAGTATCCAAAAGAATCTTACCATTTTATACTCAATAATATGATGGTTATAGTTACCTTGTCCATAAATATACCATATTTTGTTTTGATTTTTTTTTTACAAAATGAAAAATAGTTCATAAGTTAGGGAACTCTTTGTTTTTGATATCACTTTCAGGTTGGTACCCGGAGGTATATGGCTCCAGAGGTGTTGGAGGGCGCTATAAACTTCCAGAGGGATGCGTTTTTGAGGATAGATATGTACGCCATGGGGTTGGTCCTGTGGGAACTGGCTTCTCGTTGTACTGCTGCAGATGGTAAGGAACAATTTTTTTTTTTAAGTGTGTGTATGTATATACTACCATAAATATATGAAAAAGGATGATTACACTCTGAGGTAATATTTAAAGTACAGACTCCAAGAGGTAGTAGGGAACTCAGGAGGCAGAGGGTGAAGAAGGGAAATGAAGTGATATGTATTGATATTTTACCATTAATGGATGTTTTACTTGAGAGTTCACATACCTTCTTGAGCTTATTTCCTAAAACAACTTAGAAGGTAGTTATTATTATCAGTTTTACAGATGAGGAAATTGAGACTCAGAGGAATTAAGTAGCTTGCCTGTTTAAACCTCAAGCTGATAAATGGTAAAACCTCCAACTGAAGCTCTAATCCTAATGTAGGGTAGGGCTGTGCTTTGGTTAGGTCCTGTGGGTCTACCCCCTGCCTTCTAGAGTCAGCTCTTGTGGTGAGAGGAGACACATGTAGAGCCACAGGGATTTTGCCTTCTCAGGTAATTCAGCTATCTGTTTAGCTCTCAGGTAATGCTAGTGAATACCTAACAGATTAAATTTAATCCATCCTGTATGAAACAACTGAGTGTGTACTACAGGTTAATTTCTGCTCCTTGGGACCAGCAGATGGCGAAATGGTTATGTTGCTGGACTTACACATAGTCAACCCTGGTTTGAGTCCCAGACCTGGTGGCTTAAAACTCACATGGGGGAGCTTTTGCGTGCATGCCTGAAATCCCAAAAGGAGGACGGAGGAGTAGGGATTGCAGCATGGCCATCCCCTCTCGGGAGTGATTTCTCGCTTTCTGTCTCTCTGGAGAGCACACACCCCATAGAAAAAAATCCACTCTCTCTCCCCCCAAAAATATTGTTTCCGTAAAGTCTTGAAAGTTTGGTCAGATATAAACATTATTGTGATAATTAGTCACATTCCCTGCCTCTGCACCTTAGTTCTGAAGAGTTATTTATTCTTGTAACTGAAGTCCTCATCCAAGTTCAGTAAATACTGTTTATTATTAGTCTTGGGCGAGCCTGCTGCTGTATTCTTAGTGTGACAGAACTACAGGGTGCTAGGTACTTTGTCTTTAGTGCTGCTTCTACTCCCTATTCATACATGTTGCAGCTCTTTTTATGGATTACATAAGGCAGACTTCTGGACTGCTGAACTCCCAAATGTAAATGAGCTCGGAGATTTTATTACAATTTATAAATGCCTAAAAACTTCCTGCAGTTGTCAAAGACCATAAAAGAAGTTGTGTTGAATACTTAAAAAGGTATAGCCAACTTAATATATGTTAATAAGAGTATTTTATTTTCTAAGTGCTATATTACGTTACTAGTATAGGACTGCCTGTCTCTGGAGTGCGAGCTTCTTTGGGCACTATACTTTTTTTATTTTATATTTTATACATATATAAACACACACACACACAAACTTACACTTTGTAAAAAGGATTTTGCCCTAGGGAGTGTGCACTGGTCAAGGAGAGACAGGAAAAATGAGAAATCATCCCCTAGCAGGGATAGCAGTACCATAATTCCTTCTCCATTCTTGTTCTTGCATGTTGGGCATGCACACACACATGCACATGGTGTGATTTTCAAACCACCACATCTAGGACTCAAACCATGGTCAGCCATGTGGAAGTCCAGTGCCCTAACTGCCATGCCACTTGCTGGCCCTTGGGCACCATACATTTAAAGGGCACTTATTGGAGTGCCCAGAAATGGGCATTTATTCATCCTGCACTGGGAGTTTGCCTTGGGAAAAGATCCAAAACCTAAGAGAGGTTGAAGCAGTTCGGGAATAATTTTAGCTTAACCTATAGGGAGAAGAGTAAGCTGTTCAGTGGATTTTTTTTTTTTTTTGGAGAGATTTTCACTGTAGGGCGCGTGCGCTCGCCAGCCAGCCAGAGAGAGACATAGAGACAGAAAGCGAGAAATCACCCCCCAGGGGGGATGGTCACGCCGCAATCCCTTCTCCTCCATTCTCCTCTCGGGATCTTGGGCACGCACACACACGCGCCCGGCGTGAGTTTTAAGCCACCGGGTCCGGGACACGAACCGCGGTCGACTACGTGGGAGTCCAGCGACATAGCCATTACGCTAACTGCTGGTTCCCGTTCAGTGGATTTTGAGTGACAGTGCATTGATGAGATGAGGAATTATATTTATTATTAAGTGCACTTATGGAATTAGAAGTAGGTCAGATGACAGATGTGACAGGAAAATATATTTCAAAAGAATTTTATTAACATGAATTCTCCATAGCAAACCATTGAGTTAGGTGTTATGAGGAACACAAGGTCCCATCCTCAAGTAATTTATAGTTTAAGCAATAAAAGATTCCACAGACAGTTAACTCTAGAGTAAGTGTGAGTTATCTAGCCCAATGCTTATTAGTATTCAGCAAATGTTTGTGGATGAATTCAGTACCTGTTAGACTGTTATGGAAAGAATGGTTTTCACGGACATTTTTATGGAAAAAGAAAAAGATGCTGACTTTTCTTCAATACCTTAAATGTGCCACAAAAGATTGCAGAGTCAGATATTTCCGACTCAGCTCAGAAATTGGGGCAAAAGGGATAGTGTGAAGAACATTGCTAAAGTGGGTCTTTGAGATTTGTTGAGGCTAGTTGATTAAACAAACTTTAACATACCAGACTCCTGGCAATGTTCTGAAAATTCATATTCTTACTTAGTAGATCTGGGTTAAGGTCTAAGACTCTTAATTCTTACAAGCCACCTGTTGATGCTAGTGCTGCTGACCTGCGGATCACACAAAGGTTGAACAGACCTCTTAGAAAATCAGCACTCTTAAGTCAGTAGAAGTGCTCAAGCAGACTGACCGTCCAGCCATCAAGGATTCTTACATTTGAAAGGGTTGACTTAGAGGACTCTTTCCGTATCCAGGAGTATGTGATGCATTTTAAGAGTCTGCACAAAATATGTTCATGTACACACACATCTGGTCACTTGTTCCCATCGAAGGTAAAAGGTACAGTAGAAGCAGATTGTAGTCATTTAGAGATGAATTCAAATTCTAACTCTGCCTCTTAATACCTGTATGCTTTTGTGCAAATACATAATTTTCCTGAGTTTCTTCATCTGTAAAGTAAGAGATAATGTCACCTTCACCTATGAAGATAAATGTGTAAAGTTCCTATTTAGGATAAGTGCTCAGAAAGTATTAGTTAACTCCTAAGTGCATTTTCCTATTTATTTGAGAAGACCTTAAGAAAAAAAGGAATTGTCGAATAAATCTTGTCTGTGAAAGTACACTGTACATGTTGGGAACCCCAGTGAGCAGATGTTGTAGTTGTTAAAGTAATAAACATGTATTGATCTTAGCTCTTGTGAGAGGGCAGTGTTGTGACTGTGGTACATAATTCTTCCAGGAGGATACTGGGGGTAGTGGTTGGGCAATAGCATAGAATGAAGATGGTTTTATGATTGGATTTAGTCTCCAGAGATACAAATACCACTGTTAACATTCTGATCTGAATTGCAAGTTCTTTAAAAAAGTGGTACTGTGTCTCTGGTTTGTAAAATCGGTTATTCCCTATATTCCAATGCAGATGAAGATAAGCATTCCTCATATGATAGTTAAGTAAGCCCCTTAACATGCTCCTTTGCAAGGTTATATGCCAAAACATCAACCTTTTGATTTCCTATCAATCAGAGTTTGGTCACAGTGTAAACATAATTGTGAGTCTGTTTTCTCCTGTTATTATAGCATGTAAACAGCTAGAAAATAGTTATACAGTAACTTTAGAATTTTTGTACCAGTTTGAGAGGAAGATTTTAACTAAAATGATTTTTCTTTTGTTACATTTCAGGACCTGTAGATGAGTATATGTTGCCATTTGAGGAGGAAATTGGCCAGCATCCATCTCTTGAAGATATGCAGGAAGTTGTTGTGCATAAGAAAAAGAGGCCTGTTTTAAGAGATTATTGGCAGAAACACGCTGTAAGTTACAGTTAGTGTTTCATTTGAAATTCCAATAAAACACTTTTCATAGGAATGATTTTCTCTCTGCACATTTCTCTTTATTCTGGGAAGGTTTTCTGGAGGCGATGATCTTCCCAGGATATTATGTACTAGTTTCAGAGGCAGTGGAATCAGGGCTGTCTTGTGTATGCCTGTGAAGGACAGTGTGAAGTCATCAAGTCTTAGAAGTCTCCTAGCTCCATGGTCCTAGCCATAGAAGACAAGGCTAAGTCTTCTATTAGGAAGGCTTCCCAGGGAAAAGAACGTCTGGCTCTGAGCTTACGGATAGTTGAGTAACCTTGCTGATCACTACTTTCCAATCTGATGCCATTTTAAAAAGCTTATTCAGTACTGTTTCTCCTCTCTACAGTTTCTTTTAGCTTTTTGACTTGGGCTTTGAAGACTTTGAAGTTCTTACGAATGTGTTAAAGCTAGAGAAAGGTAGAGGAGGAGGGAACAATATTGCTCTGGTTGTTAATTTTCTAACCACAAGATGAAAACGCTGATATTAATTAACTAAGAAAAGAATAACTGGTATGCCCCATTTTAGCTTTGGTTTTGAGTCTGTCTAGTTCAAGGGTTAACACTGAAATGACCCGATTCCTAAAGAATGCATAAGAGATACTTGGAATTAAAACAAAACAAAGAACTCTGTTGTAATTATTTGCAGTCCTAACGACGACAAAGAACAGATTTTTTTTTTTAAGTGCTTTTCTTCATGGTCCTGCACAGGATACTCAGTAAAAGAGAATATTGGCAAATACCTAACTTTGGTAATCTAGAAACCTTTTGACCAATAAAAGAAGCAATTTCTTTTGAAAATTTTGTTTCTTAATCAGAGAACAAAAACTGCTGTGGTGTTTGAATATGTTTTTCTCCTTTAGGGAATGGCAATGCTCTGTGAGACGATAGAAGAATGCTGGGATCACGATGCAGAAGCCAGGTTATCAGCTGGATGTGTAGGTGAAAGAATTACGCAGATGCAAAGACTAACAAATATCATTACCACAGAGGACATAGTAACAGTGGTCACGATGGTGACAAATGTTGACTTTCCTCCCAAAGAATCTAGTCTATGATGGTTGCACCATCTGTCCACACTAAGGAATGGGACTCTGAACTGGAGCTGCTAAGCTAATGAAACTGCTTACGGTCTGTTTTCTGTGTGAAATGAGTAGGATGTCTCTAGGAAACGTCAGAAAGAAGACCATTGTTGACCAATGTTGCCCTGGGAGACTTACTGCATTGCCTACAGCACAGATGTGAAGGACACAAGACTAAGAGAAAAGTTGCAAATTCTAGAGAGAAACTTTTTAAAAAGTGTACATGAAGAATGTGGCCCTCTCCAAATCAAGGATCTTTTGGACCTGGATAATCGAGTGTTTGAAAACTGACATCAGATTTCTTAATGTCTGTCAGAAGACACTAATTCCTTAAATGAACTACTGCTATTTTTTTTTAAAATCAAAAAACTTTTCATTTCAGATTTTAAAAAGGGTAACTTGTTTTTATTGCATTTGCTGTTGTTGTTTCTATAAATGACTATTGTAATGCCAATATGACACAGCTTGTGAATGTTTAGTGTGCTGCTGTTCTGTGTACATAAACAAAAGTCATCAAAGTGGGGTACAGTAAAGAGGCTTCCAAGCATTACTTTAACCTCCCTCAACAAGGTATACCTCAGTTCCACGGTTGCTAAATTATAAAATTGAAAACACTAACAAAATTTGAATAATAAATTGATCCATGTTTTGTAACAAGGTATTACAAATTCACTGTGTTATTTAAGAAAAAAAGGTAAGCTATGTTTAGTGCCAATAGTAAGTGGCCATTCGTAAAGCAGTGTTTTAACTATACTTGTGCTGACTTGTAATTTAGGGGGGAAAATGTGCTTTTTTCTTTAAATGAAAAAATGGTGTCATTTCCCATTCCCATGTTTTAAAGCTTCATCTTTTATCCAGTTCCCAAAATATTGCATACTTACCTAAGTATTTTTTTTTGTTTTTGTTTTTTAGGTGTGCTGTGTTTGGGGAATATTTGAAAATTTAAAGCATGATTTAAATTTTTTTAAGTGAGCTGTGACACTGGAAAGCTCTTCATTTTATCTTCTAAAATAGATATTTTTTTCCTATTTATATATGTAATATTGTGTATTTCTTTTCATCAAACAGTGTGCGGGACATTCTTTATCACTGTTTTAGGATCACCTCAGGAAGTGTCATTACCCAGAATTCCTCACTCTGCTTTGAGACTTGTAACTTTAATCACAATACTTCTGGTTGGTGCCATCTTGTCAGAGTAATATTTGATGTCTGTGATATCTGAAGAATCACCATAGGATAGAGGTATTAAACTTAAGCACAGATTTCAGATGTTACTGCTTTAAAACAAATCAGGGATAACAAGTTAAACCTATAACGTAAAATATGCAATGGCATTTAGAGGTAACCAATGTTGATATAGATAACATAGCCTAACTTCCTCCCCCAGATTGTTTCCACAACTGTGATATCAGTTTAGGATAGCTCATGCCTTATCCTTGCTAAGAAAATGGAATGGATGGTAGGTAGGTGCCAAAGTGCTTTTCAAGACAATATTACATTAGAATTGGATTCTCCCCCAGATTCATACAGGCCAAAGTAAAACATTAATTTCTAGATTGCTAACCAACAAATAACCAGTATTATACTGTATACTTTTGTCAGGTCATTCATAATCCATTAATTTTATAAAAATGTTTTTCACATGTCACTGGGAATACGTTATCTTCAAATGATCATTTAACCACACAGTACACTAACTTTAAATATAATGTGCACTTGATCTCTGGGAATAATAATGAGTTATGTTATTTATAAATACTACATAGGTGAACAGATTCTAAGCAGGGAGGAAAACAAGAGTAATAACATTCTTGTCCGTGTGTCACCCACCAGAAAGAACTGTTTGTGCTCTTGGTCACGTATGTACCCAAGGTCTCACTGTATTCCTAGGAATTCTCAACTGCAGTGTTGAATTCAGATCTTTATTTCAAAAAGTACTTGGCCTCTAAATTTCTTGATCTGGTTTTGTTTCCACTTTGAAAGGAATGAAGAAGAGGAAAAAAAACTGAGAATGTGAATACAAGAAAATTGTTAACTTCCTGAAGATAATTATCTGTTGGAAACATCTAACCTTTTAAAAAGTTTAAAAAAAATCAAAACAGAAATAAACAAGGGATATCAATGAATGTTTGGCTTATGTGAGCATTAGAGATAATTTTATAAAACCAGTTATTCATGATATAAAATGTTTTCTCATGTTAAGGTAAATTTTCTTACAACTCCTGGGTATTGTACTTAACTCTAGCTAACCAGTTTTAAAACTTATATCCTTTTGAGAACTATTAACAGAAAAACTTTTTTTGTAAGCAGTAAATTAAGAATGTTCCAGTGACTACCTGTGCTGATACCCAGTCTTGTTAAAACTTTCTTTTGCAGGGCATTTTAGTGTTTGGTTTACAGTCAGTGCAGAGTGGGCAAGTTAAAATTTGAGCTAGGGATACTAGAATAAAAGATCTGAAAAAAATGGTGATTTCTGTTTTGGGGCAAAATGAAACCCCAGTAACTTTTTCCTCATGTGTATGGTGCTCCTCATGATCTGTCTTATATTTTACCTTTTTGATACCCATCAGAATTGCTGCTCTAACTAAAACTCTTTACCTTGCCCAGATCTCCGTGTAAGGAATGCTTTATGATCAACTGCCATAGGACTGATGGATTAACCAGTATTTGGCTTTATTTGAAGTCTATGCCCTGCACAGCTCTTGTATGTATTAGATACTAGGAAGTTTTTAGCATGTGATGTGTGATTCTTGTTTGAATGTTTATTACAGATATCTTGTGAATTCCAGAACAGAGACTGTGCCTCACGATTATTAGTCCCATGAACTTGCACTACCTTTCATGGTGATATTTTGAAAATACAATCAGGAAAAAAAAAAATCACACCTTTGAATTTAAATATAGAATCATATATCGTGAAATTAAAGAATCTCTTCTGCCCCCTTTCCTCACTACTAAATAACAGCTACTTTCAAGTAAAATGCAAATGGTAGGAAAAAACCCTAGCCAGATGGTAGTTTAGTGGAATAAACTGATTACTGTTTTTCAAAAAAGGGAAAAAAAAAAGCTTTATCGCGGATATTTTCCAATTTCTCTTTTTTACTTTTATGGAAAATTACTTTTTAGGAATACTTGGTATAATGTGTGTAAAATTATTTACTGACTTATGGACAAAATGATACAAGTAGCATCTTGATTGAACATCATTTACCTCAGATATTCAACCAGCAGTACATTTTTTATGCAGTCTCAACCCATAACCTATTTGTTACCTCTCAAAATATCGGTAAGCAGTTATTTTAGCTTTACTCTGTATTTCTTGTCAGTGTTTTGGGCACAGGTTGTTATACTACTGTCAAATCATACTTGCTATTTTTTTTTTTGCAAGTATTTAACAGAAAGCTAAAAAAAAAAGAAACCCTTAAAACCCACCTTGGATAAGTGATTGTTAAATATTGTACAAATAAAATGTATGCTATCCCCATTCCATTCCCAAGTTAAATAAAAAAATGAATATGGTATGATTTGCTTATGTAGTTTTTCTTTAGCTATACATTCTTCTTAAAGAGGGGAATAATAGCTTTATAATTTATAGTGAGGCTTTATACCTTGAGATTTGCAAGAATGAGGATAGTGGTGAAAGAAGGGAGGCATTTACCTCCTTTGTTGTTTAAGCAGATTGTAATACAATCCAAGAATATTGTTGGTCCTGCCAGTATGAAGTCAAAGGCTTGTTGGCACTGGGTCACACTTCACACTGGCAGTTTGTTTTTGGAGGAGCAGCACTTAGGCTGTGGGGGTATGAAAGAACACACACTGACTTCAGATTGCATAAGCAAACCATGATGGAATCTGCACTGAATCTACAGAAGGGTGGAATCCTTTTCTACAGCATGTTTTGCAAAACACTGATTCTCTTTATTTTTTGGAGAGGTTTTTGCTATAGGGCACGTGCACTCGCCAGACAGACAGACAGAAAGCGAGAAATCACCCCCCAGGGGGGATGGCCATGCTGCAATCCCTTCTCCTCCATTCTCCTCTGGGGATCTTGGGCATGCACACACATGTGCCCGGCGTGAGTTTAACCCACTGGGTCTAGGATGTGAACCATGGTCGACTACATGGGAGTCCAGCGACATAGCCATTACACTAACTGCTGGTCCCAAATCACTGATTCTTAAGGAAGTGAATAGATAAAATGCTTTCAATATAGATGGCTTTTAACAATTAAGTTTGGACCAGACAGGTTTTAATTCCTCAGAGCCACTCACATGGATGTGAATTGAAGAGGTCTTTTTAATAACTGTTTTTGGTGGGCCACTTGGAGGGAATACAGGAGTAAAGACTGTACTTAAGTAACACTCCTCCTCATTCATTTTTTAATGAACAGGGAATTTTAGTTTTTGGTTTGGTTATTTTTCCTCCTCTGGTAAATGAAGAAGATACCTTTTAAGCCAGGCTTGTTAAATATACATTATTCTTGAAAGTTTTCATTCTCGGGTTTCCGGATTTTTTTTTTTTAATTAATGAGATTAAACAGTTTATGAGATGAAGTTAGTTCTAAACTTGGCAAATACATTTTAGCTTCCTTGTATTAGGGAACGTGGAAAGATGGACATGAACATTCACGTTACCTACAAAAATGTCTTGGAAATGTAAGTATATTTAACTCGTATTTGTTAACCTGTTTATTTCCAATTTGCTTTATGTGTATTTCATGTTTACTTACATTACTGAAAATGAAAACCCCACCTTGCTACTTAAGTTTTTAAATCTGTGTATCTGGTTGTTGATGGATCTTCTGTAGTTCTTATGTGGCTAGGGATGCAGATGAGAGGACTCAGCTTCTAAGTGGCATCTTAAGTTAATAAGAATGCAATCTTCAAGTCAGTTCATTAAGCTACTACTGTTTAAACGGCATTGTCCTAAAATATTTCAGAAGATATTTTTAAAAGGAAAATTAAGGCTCAAACATAAAAATCCTAGTTTCTAGTAATAAACATGATGCTCTCAGCAGTTAAATAGTTTGGCAAAATATCCCCTAAAAATATATACAGTAACAGTATGCAAGCCTTAGTTTTAATGAGACATTGCTAAAAAGTAAGTGACAGTGATCTGAAGACTTATAAGCCTCTCTCCCCCCAACCCCCCCAGGGAAAGAAAGGCTACATATGCAAAGAATTGGCTCTAAATATTGAAAAGCTACTTGCTACTTCTTTGCAGAAATCTTACATTCAACATCCAAGACTTCTTTTTTTTTTTTTTTCCTTTGGAGAGGTTTTTGCTATAGGGCGTGTGCGCTCGCCAGACAGAGACAGACAGAGAGCGAGAAATCACCCCCCGGGAGGATGGCCACGCCTCAATCCCTTCTCCTCCATTCTCCTCTTGGGATCTTGGGCACACATGCACATGTGCCCAGCGTGGGTTTTAAGCCACCAGGTCCAGGACGCAAACCGCGGTTGACTACGTGGGAGTCCAGCGACATAGCCATTACGCTGGTCCCAACATCCAAGACTTCTTAAAAGCTAGATATATTGTCCTTTAGAGCATATTTAAAATCAAACCTGAGTTAAGTTCCAGGGAGTCAGTCATTCCCATCCTGTGCGATGCTGGACACTGTCACCCGTGGTTTCAGTTTTCAAATCTGTAAGCGACAGTTCTTGTATCTCATGGGGGCTCTGTCATTTATATGTACTGTAAGTTACACAAGGATAGGGGCTCTGTCTTTCAGATAGTTACCAACACTCACTGAATGCTTCTTAAATTTCATTTGAAGTAAACCTGGAATGGTTCATGATTTCCTGAATTTACACTGTAATGCTCTGACTGACACTCCCACATTCCTCTTAAGGGTTTTCTTTAAATATTTTTTTTTGCCAGAGGGCACATGTGCTCACCACAGAGGGAGGGAGAGGGACAGCACTCCTTAATGGGGCATGGTCATATCACAATCCCTCTCCGCCATCTCTCCATCACAGCAGGACTTTTGTGGATGCACACATTTTGCTCAATCTATTTTTTAAGTCACTGGGGTAAAGATTCAAACTGTTCAGCCAGCCATGTGGGATCTGGCTCCTTTGACCATTAGGCTGTGGCAACTGCCCTTAACAATTTACTTTTTGATATAGTGAATTCAGCTAATGCTGCCAAAAACTTCCCATAATTAGTAGAAGTGGTTTTCCTGGAACACTCCGAGGTATTGCTAATGTGGCCAATTCTGGTCCTTTTGGCTTAGGGTAGGCTCAAGAATCTGCATTAAATAAATCGTGCAGAGGATTCTCAAGTACATAGAATGAGTATCGTATTTTAAGAAGTCTGGAAGAGAAATATTCAAACACCTTGCCTTTCTATGAGAATCATCCTCTAGCTAAACTGGTCAGTATCCTAAATTAGAAGACCTGGTCTAGAATATATATCCAGAATTTGCAGAAAATAAAAATGCAGCACCCTTACATGGCTTAAAACTCCTGCCAAACACATGTACGTGTGTGCCCATAATCCCGAGAGGAAAATGGAGAAGGGATTCAGGCGTGGCCAACCCTCTGGGGCGTGATTTCTTGCTTTTTGTCTGGCTTTCCAGTGAGCAAGCTCATCCTGTAGCAAAAAAAATCTCTCTTAAAAACAAAACAAAAAAAACATCTATACAGTAGGTTGAAGTGAACTCTTCAGATGGACCACATTAATACCTCACAAGTGTTCAACGGGCATATGGTCCAATCCCTAAAACAGTCACATTTTATCCTTTTGAACTGCTGCTGAACAACATAATCTAAACCAGTCACTGGAATTATAAATTATGTAACTGCTCATGATTTAAAGGTAAGACACAGCCAAAATAACTATATTTATAACAGTTTTCTGCAAATACAAAAATGTTTATAAATAAAAACATGTAATAACATATCTTCTTACAGAACAATAATTTCTAGTTCCTTAGGGACATATTCCGGAAACCCCAAAACTGAAGTCACTGGTTATATCATAACCAGCTTAGTGAGGATGTTGCCCACTGCCTAACATCCGTGGGACAGTTGGGGTATTTTTGCAAGGCGTTCATGATTTGAGTATTATCCAAAAGTAGTTTCATCAGCTGGTACTCTCTCTGTGAATTTACTGAAGTTCTTTCCATAGGCTTTATTAGTTCTAATTGTTGCAAGTGTTCAAAAGCCTAAAAGATGAGAGAAATAGTTCAGCATGAATGGGGAAAGAAAGTAAGTCAACCTGGAAAAGAGTAAAGCTTTTTTTTTTTTTTTTTGTGGAATGGAGTACCACAAAACCAAATGCTAACAGAAATCAATAAGGCTCAATACCAACTCTCATCAGGCCTATACGAACTTCACCTTATCAGGTAAAACCATGTCCACGCAGTTATCTGTCCATGTACTGTTGAATGTCAATGGAGCAAACTTCCGTTCAGTCTGCACACTATGGTTTTGTTCCTAACCACATCCTGTGTCATCGTGCCTCCCAGTACTTCATTAACGAAGTTTCCCAGTTTTCCTCAGAAAAATCCAAGATTGTGATAAGACTTGATTACTTAGGTTACTCAAATTTGCATTTATATTTTGTTTCTACCTTCTAAGACTTCTCTGTATAAGTTTACCACAGCTGTAACAAAGGGAGGCAACAAAGATCTCCAGGCCCACAAAGCCTATTCAGTTGATTCTGGAAATGAATGATTCAGTCATGTGGTCTGGACATGGAGGAGTAAGAGACTGTCACAATCTATGAACAAGTTCCTTTCCTCTACCTTAACATACGGCTTTTTAACTGCCTGCTTCCTTTTACTCCTGATATTCATGTATTATGTCTTTTCTAACCTTTGTTACTGATTTAGGTATATTTTTCGGGTATTAAAAAAAAAAAAGCATTGAATTGTGAGAAACTATTCATTAAATAGTGATATATTAAATCCCTGAGCATTTTATTCCTATAGCTCATGAAAAATATATTCTGTATGTATTGTAAAAATTCTTCTGATGAAAATGAATAGATAACATTCACTTCTGAAAATGAGTAAATTTTGGAGTCTACAGGTATTGGGGCTGAATAAAACTGAAGATATTTAAAATATTTTTAGGCAACAAAAATACTTATTGAAAATACAGAAGTGAGAAGATTTAAATTATTCATAAGAGAATTTAAATGTTTAGGTAACCTTTCCACTTGGACAGCTCCCACAAACTATCTGATAATGGAGTTAGGAGTTAGAAGGAAATAAATAACCTCTTTATTTCTTTGAAGAAACATCAGTATCCTGTATTTTTTTTTTTAAGACTTTTGCCATAGGGGGTGTGCACTTGTTGGAGAGACAGAGGGGAAGCAAGAAATCACTCCCGAGGCGATTCAAACTGTGGTCAGCCTTTCAGAGTCCAGCATCTTTATCACCACACTACCTGCTGGCCCTCACTTTTTTTTTTTTTTGTTACTACAAGAAATATAATTGTAACTATTAGGACTTAAAAGGGAAACCACTGGACTTAGGGGTTTATTGCTTTAAAAATAAATAAAAGCTTGTTCCCAAATAGTAATTTAGAGCTGCACTATCTATACAAGACTATTGAACATGTGAAATATGAGCCTCAATTTTTAGTTTAATTTTCACTAAACTTAAATTTAAAACTGATACTTAGTTCAATTAAAAAAATTGTATGTGTGTCTGGAACAACTTCAAAATACAGAATCTATGGGGGACCAGCAGCTGGAGTAGTGGCTATGTCTCTGGACTCCCATGTAGTCGACCATGGTTCGATTCCCGGACCCGGTGGCTTAAACTCAAGCCGGGTGCATGTGCGTGTGTGCCCAGGATCTCAAGAGGAGAATGGATTGCGGTGTGGCCATACCCCTAGGGTGGTGATTTCTTGCTTTCTGTCTGGCAAGTGCACGTGCCCTATGGGAAAACTTCTCCAAAAAAAAAAAGTGCCTGTGCCTTTGTGAAAAATTTCCCAAAAAAAAAAAAAAAAAAGAATCTATTTTGTTGTTTATAAATTTTATAGAATCTAATGAGCAGGTATTTCCAATGAATATCTAGTGAACTGAAGTGTGCTTTAAGTGTAGACAAACAGAAGTTCAAAGATTCAATACAAAAGAAACTAAAGGAAAATACTTCATTAATAATTTCCTATATTGATTACAGATTCTGAAGATATACTGAGTTAAATATATATACTGGGGCCAGCAAATGGCATAGAAGTTACATTGTTGGACTCACACATGGCTGACTGAGGTTTGAATCCTGGACCTAGTGGGTTGAAAATCAGGCCAGGTGCACATGTCCACATGCCCAAGATCTCAGAAGGATACTGGAGTACGGATTATGTGTGGCCACCCCCAACCTGGGGCATGGCGGGGTGATTTTTTCACTTCCCCCCTCACTATCTGTCTCTCTCTCTAGTGAAGTCATTTTACCTGTCCCTTTTTACTTTCTTATGGTTACTAGAAAAATACAATATGTCATGTGGCTCACATTAGGGTACAATGGTACCCTAAAATAAAGTCCTCAAGGTTTTAAAAGTCATGCCTCAGTCACCACCCCCACAATAAAACTCTCTGCATGCCCTCACTAGTCAATGAGATTTTGTCCTTTCAGTTTCTTACTGGCTCTTATCTGCATTATTTGTCTCCTTTTACTGATGAGAATATAAAGCCAATCCTTGGGTTAAAAAGACATACTTATGTGTTTTGACTGTAATTCCTCCCTAGGATGTAAGCAGTATGAACGGACAGCAGAGGGCACTATACCTCCACAAACTGCAACATAACCAGACTTTAAATTACTTGAACATTTCATTTTTAGATCATTTTTAAAAGTCCTATGATGTTTAAAATTTAATAAGACTGCAACTTTATATTAAATACATTTTCTGCATAAAAATAACAGCAGACTGAATTTTACCTTCATGACAACAGGTTTCTCAAAATTATAAACAGAATGCGCCTTCCTTTGAACAAACTTCTGAAACTCTGCATAGAAAGCAATGACAATATTAGCATCTTTAAGTAAGCAGCTAGGCAGAGTCAAATACTATAAAAGTCTCATCTCACCATTATAGACCATTTGAAAATTAAATGGTTCCTCTTCATAGATGTCATTTAAATGTTTCATTGCTATTATAAGACAGATTTCCAAGACTGACAGACCTATAATGAAGGGAAACAAACTAAATTTAATTGTATGTAAGAATGAAGTAACTGTACTCCAAAGATAATCAGGTTGTCTTCAAAGTCAAGATGCATTTTTGCATAGAAAAATATACAAAAATAGTGTGACTTTTTTCAACAACCCAATATATAACACCGTGAGAAATCATAGTTCTGAGCAGTGAAGGAGGTCAAGACTCCCCTATTCAAGCAAATTTACTTAACCTTTCTGATCTTAGTTTTCTTATTTCCAGTATAGGACTCTTTCTAAATTAGAGATTTTTACAAGGAATAGAGACAGTATTATCAAGCATTCACCATATGGCTCACAATAAACAAATAGAAATTGTAATTATCATGTGACTTTACATCAAATAGAGCCTTTGGGTGGGATTTATTCAGAGAATTCCTAAACCCTGGAAATTATATCCAAAACTACATGTGTACTTTTTTCCATGAAGAAAAAAAGGTTCACTAGATTTTCACAAAGGATAGTGAATCAAAAATAACTAAAACTAGTGAATACTCTTCAGTGGTACTTGGTGCAATGAGAAAATTAGCAATACCTTGGATTTCCAATGTAGCAAATGAGGCAGAAGGGCACATTTCACTTTAACTGGGAGTGACAAAACTTGAAAAGACTGAGTTTATAAGGGCTGTTATAAATATTGAAGTGTTGTGTATATAAAGTATTGCGCCCAATGTTAGTTAAATTTTTTTTTTTTTGGAGAGGTTTTCGCTATAGGGCGCGTGCGCTCACCAGACAGACAGAGACAGAGAGACAGAAAGCGAGAAATCATCCCCCAGGGGGGATGGTCACGCCGCAATCCCTTCTCCTCCACTCTTCTCTCGGGATCTTGGGCACGCATGCACATGTGCCCAGCGTGAGTTTTAAGCCACCGGGTCTGGGACGCGAACTGCGGTCGACTACGTGGGAGTCCAGCGACATAGCCATTACACTTACTGCTGGTTCCCAATGTTAGTTAAATTTTGAAAACATTCCATTATTTCAACTCAATCTTTCAAAAGCACAATTAAAAAAAAAAGAATAGAGCCTATTTCTCACCATGTACAATATTTGCTTTAGAGTCCATGCTGCACAGCTGATGTGCCTCCACCAGATCTGCTGCAGTCATAAGTGGGTGTGCTGCTGACACTCGGTTTACAGCAAGCATCTAGGGAGAGGTGGATCACCACAACATTCACATATTTATTTGGGCATTTCATAGGTACTACTGAGGAAACCTTAATTTGTATATTCTATTCTTTAAGGACGGTAAGTACATGTTAATGCATGGAAGAGGTATTCCCAAATTTAGCTATATTAAAATACATCGGCTCGTCACAAATGTCATGGAAGTATTTGCATAGAAAAACAAAAATATGTGATGACTTTTCCGATGACCCAATAATTCATATGCCACATGAATATAACTGTAAAGCATAAACACAGTTCGTGCTGCTCTTCCTACACCATCCCAATTGTGTACCTTGTTTAACTTATGCCTCAAAAGAATCACTTGAAAGTAGTAGGACAAGAACAAACTGAAAACGAGTAAACAAAGCCCAGACACAAGTCCCAAAATGCAGATCTATACAGTGTTACAAGCTTTCTTAGTTTTCCGAAAGTTAACACAGCTTCTGGACCAAAGATGCCACTCAAAATATTTGAGGATTTGTTATTTATTTGTATTTCTCAGAAAAGTGAAATTTAGTCATTCAGAGTTAGCATATTTAGCAGATAAAAATGCACATCTGGTTAAATTTGAATTTCAGGTGAGTAATGAATAATTTCCTAGTATAGGTATGTGCCATGCAGTACTTGGAACATACTTCTAGAAACTCTCTTCTCTGCCTTAACTGGGATGCCAGAAGAGTGTGGCAATCCTTGTCCTTCTACTGGTTTAGATTCAGGTTGCAAAGTTCTCCTTCCTTTTCCTCTACATTTTTTTGTCTGTTGTACAATATTATTTTTGACATATAAAAAGGCAACTAAGAATAATATAATAAGTATCTATGACCACTTTCCCAGCATAAGAAATATAATTTAGAGCTGAAGCCCGACTCCTCCCCTGATTAGACTCTCTACTCTTCCCTTACATAAACTGACATCGTATCTTTATTCTTGTACTGCTGTGTATGTATTCTAGACAATAGAGTAATTTTCAAGTTTTAAGATAAACCCTATCTTACACCTTACACAGCTCTTCTCATTGAACATCTCTTAGGAGAATTTATCTGCCAGCCTTGTAGCCTACTGATTAAGGGAACTAGACTTCATATGGCCAACCAAGATTTGTATCCTGGCCCCAGCAACTTGAAGAAAACACCAGGTACATAGCTGTGCATGTGCCAAGATCCTAATGAAGGAATTGCAGTTTGATCATATCTCATTGGAGTGGTGCTTTCTCTCCTTCTCTCTCTTCCTGGTGAATGCACATAGCTCCCTGGCAATTAAACAAAATTACCAATGTAGAAGTCTCATTTATAGTTTATTAATTTTTTCCTGCTGTATTCGTTTCCCTAATTATTCATTTCCCATCAATGAACATCAGTCATTACATTTTTTTGCCATTATTAAATAGGGTGGCAATAAATAATTTGTACTTGTCTTCTTGTGCGTCTGAGTTCCTGCAGTTACCAATTTGTTCTCTAAAGCACCTACACGGCAAATAGTAAGCTTTAATAGTCACAGACACTATATAATCAGGCATAACCTTTGGTACTCATCAGACTGGCAGTGAGAAGTTTAATCATAGTATTTATTGGCTTTCCCTGGTTACAGGAAAGGCTAACTATCTGTAACATTAAAAGCTTCTACAGTAAGTCAAGGATAACTGATATAATAAGGATGAGCAAGAATATGAGCCAACAACTCACCAAAGTGAAATCCCACATAGCCAAAAAAGAAGTCATTACTTAATTTATTACTATTAATTAGAAATTTATCAGGAAACTGGCAGAGCAGTGGTTATTCATGTTGACAATATGGAGGCAGAGTCATTTTCCCAGAATAACAGGGTGGATATGTGTGTGTGGGGGGGTGTGTATGCATATGCCTACTCTATAATTTTTTTCTTTAGGTTTACTTTTTATTTGTTTCATTAAGAGTGAAAGACAGAGATGCACACTTGAGGAGAGGAAAAACAAGCAGGCTCAACAGGATCTGACGCCATGACACCCACCCCCTCCCCACCCGGCATCCCCAGCCAGCTAGGATCATGGGCATGCATGCTGGCATTTGCAGTCAACAAGGGAACCATACTTTTCATCTTCCGTATTTATTCAGCATCACTTGAGCAGTACATTACCGATGAGCCACCAAGCTGGCCTACTCTAAAATTCAGTCCCAAAATGGTAAGAACAGCTGGAAATGGCAGTGCACTTCTGTTGGATGGGAGGGGGATGAGCTAATGAACGTATATAGGGAGAAAAGACATATTCTCAGCAAAAATAGAAATGGAGGAGAACCTATAACTAAACATGGCAGAACCATTTAGTAAAGTAGGAGACACAAGCTTGAGGCCAAAGAGCCTTGGATTGAATCCTGGCTTTGCCATCAGACTAATGCCACATATTCTTAGTGAAAGGAATTCTTTTAATTTTCAGAACAATTAAATACCTCTTAATTGACATTGTTTAATCTTAAGACATAATTACTTAGTGAAAGATCATGACCCAGTGGAATTTATTCCATGTATTCAGTATAATCCAATATATCAGCAGGCTAAAGAGAAATTATATAATTGTTTCAACTGATCAAGAGTAGACACCTAACTAACTCTAATACTCATCATACACTCTCAGTAAGTCAGGAATAGATGGACGTTACATAAACTTGATAACAAGCATACATAAAAAAACTTACGGCAAATTTCATACTTAATGTAAAAGATCAAATGCTTTCCTTCTAAGATTAGGAGCAAGAAAGGATGTCTACTTTCACCATTATTATTCAACACAGTGTGGAAGTTTTAGCCACTGCAATAAGTCAAGTAAAAGAAATAAAGTATACAGATTGGAAAGGAACAATGAAAAATGTCTATTTGTAGATGATTATCTATAGAAAATCTGAAGGAATCTACTTAAAAACTCCTTTAATAAGTGAGATAAGCAAGACTGTAGGAAATAAGGTAAATACAAAAATCAATCACAATTCTATGTAATAGTGAAACATGCTGAAATCAAAATTAAAAATAGTAATAACTTCAAAAATTATTTAGGCCTACACTTAAAGTATGTATAGAATTATTTGGTAGAAATGAAAATATCGATGAAAATAATCAAACATGAATTAAATGAAGGGAGATATGTAGTAACAAGCATGTCAGTTTTCTCAAAATTTATCTACAGGTTTAATCAATTGCCATCGAAACTTAATAGCCTGGAGCAGCGGGTGTAGTGTGGAAGTTAAGGCAGCTGGATCCCACATGGCTGATTCCACAGTTTGAGTCCTGGACCTGGAGGCTTGAAAAAAAAAACTATGCTGAGAATGTGTGTGTGCATGCCCAAAATCCTCAGAGGAGAATGGAGAGGAAAGGATTACTGTGTGGCCATCCTCTTAGTGGGCTATTTCTCACTTTCTCTCAGGTGAGCGCATACACCCTATAGCAAAAACTAAAACAAACAACGAAACCTTAATTACCTGATGAAAGAAAGTGATAAAACAAAATTAATAAAATTATTACAAACCAATAGCATGTGTAATGACCGCAGGTTTTTGCTAACATTGAAATGCTTCTGTAGTACTTCTCGCACACTTCTATCTTCTGAGAGGCTCTAAAGAAAAAAAAAAAAATATCAAAACAAAACGAAGAAACAAATGCACTTTAAAGCCTAAGTAAAATATTTTGTCTGACTGATTGGTATACTTTATTAACTCTATCTGATATTTATTCATTATTACATAGATATTGGTCTGTTTGTAGAAAACTCAAACCAGTTCGCTAATTTTCTTATCCCTTAATGTTAACTCAAAAAACGATAAAGCATAATCCTCGCTACCGATGGTCACACTAGTTAGACAAAATGTAGTGAAGAACACAACAGAGTAAGAGTTACTGCACCAGGACCAGCAGATGGCGAAATGGTTGTCACTGGACTCCCACGTAGTCAACAGCAATAGGAGTCCTGGACCCGGCAACTTAAATCTCATGTTGGACATCTGTGTGTGTGTGTGTGTGTGTGTGTGTGCGCACCCAAGATCCCCCCAAAAATTATGCAGAAAACTAAGCATTTCTGTTTTCTGTAGCTGTAACTCCCAAGTTTTCAGGTCATCTACTATAAAGCTCCAGACTAAGAAATACCTTCTAGTCCACTGAAATGAAACTTCATGTTCTCCAGTATTTCTCATATATGTCCCACTCTCTTGCTATCGTTTCTAGTCTTTTATTTTTGTATTTTAAAGGACTTCCTATTACTATATATCTCTTTTCTATCATAAAGTCAAGTATCCTTTGTAAGTACACATAATAAACATAAAACAATAAAGCAAAGTAAAATATATATATAAAAACTTTTGAACATCAAAAATTTTTAGGTTTTCCAGTTCTCAGATTTCAGTATGGGAGAAATTTTAAAAATATGTGACCAAATAAAGCAGGCAAAGTACAGTCTTGGTTTCTGCAATTTTTGACTCTTATCAAGTAACTTATGAAAAGGTGAAAAAAAGAATTTAAGAAAACTAAAAAGATTCACTAGGGATCAAAATAATTGATGAAAATAATTGATGAAAGAGAACTTCCCTGTGCCAATTCAATTATTTAAAAAAACTATTTGCCTTTCTTTGACATGACACTCTAAATGTTTGGTTCTCTACATTCTGCCTTTCTATTACCCTTTCCCTTTGTATTTTTAGTGGTAGGACTCCAACTGTCTACCTTCCTGAAAGCTATCACTTTCTTGCTTTTATAAATACATATGTAAGCCACTAAAAACAAACAAAACCATCTGATCTTTCAAATCACATTTTATACCCACCTTGATTCAAATACTATTAAGTATTTGAGGATAAAGTTATTATCAATTACCATTTAAACTTAACCATAGTAATTTGGGGAATTTTTTTTATGAAGTTATTAGCTACGATTCATTTACATGCTCTTTTCCAGAGATTTCTCTTATATTGCCACAATGAGAACTCGGCTTATTTATTGACTCATCTGAGGCAGAACTAAAACAAACCTGCAAATTAGGGTGTCCAGGTTCAATCCCACCCTGAAGATATTTCTTGGATAAGATTAAGATTACATAGATAACCTGTGTCTATACCACTGGATTTTGGTTTAACCTTGTAATTAAGAAACAAAACAAAACAAAAACAAAACAAAAAACAAACAAAAGCTCAAAAAACCTTCTGGAGAGTCAGTACCAAGAGAAAAGATAGCTCCTTTAATAGCCACCCCCTTTTCCCAAGGGAATGAGACTCTGACCATGGTGCTGACAGATTTTTCCAGTGAAGCTCATTTGTTAGGATAACAAAGGGAGGGGGCACAAGAGGATCCATGGGAAAGTAGGGGATGAAAATATCAGAACTAAGAGAGACAGATCCCCATGGTACTGTTTCAACTTTATGAAAGTGAGCTGCAAGACTGTCAAGAAGACAACATAATGCTCACAATTATTCCTACCTTCTCCCTCTAAGTGTGGGTGGTACAGGCTCTAACTAGAGTTGAGCCTCTTAATATGATGTTTACCATTTCCTTCCTCCTTCCTCCCTCCCTTTCTCTCTCTGTCAAGGGTGTGTGCACTTGCCAGAGAGAAAAAAAGGTAAAGAGAGAAAGCCCTCCATGCAATCCCTTCTCCTCCTTGGATTTTGGGCCCACATGCATGTGCACCTGGGATGATTCTTTTTTTTTTTTTTTTTTGGGGGGGGGAAGGGGTTTTTTCTAAAGGGCGCTTTCCCTGGTAGGGGAAGAGGTTTTTGCTACAGGGCGCATGCACTCGCCAGATAGAGAGACAGAAAGTGAGAAATTACTCCCCAAGGGGGATGGCCACACTGCAATCCAGTGACTTAGCCATTATGCCAACTGCTGGTTCCAGCATGATTTTTTTTTCTTTAGAGAAGGATTTTTACTATTGAGTACATGTACTACCAGTGAGACAGAGACAGAGAAAGATGAAGCAAGAAGTCAGCCCCGGGGGACGGCCGCACCATAATACGTTCTCCTCCTGGGACTTGGGGCATGCATGCACAAACACTCAGTGTGAGTTTAAAGCCTCTGGGTAAGACTTGAGTATATAGTCAGCCATGTAGGAGTCCAGCACCTTAACCACTTATGCCACCTGCTGGCCCACCAGCATTTTTTTTTTTTTTTAGGTTTTTGCCTTAGAGTAGGTGCAGTTGGTAGGGGGTGGATGAGAGAGACAGTAAAAGAGAAAATGAGAAATCACCCCCCTCCTCCAATCACCAAGCTGCCAGGTCCAGGACTTGAACCACAGCATGCCATGTGGGAGTTGAGCACCCTTAACCACCATGTAACCTGCTGCCCCCTCAATGAACTTTTAAGATTAAAAAAAAAAAAGTGTCAAAATTAATGGTGGCTATATGGGCAGACTGTATAATCAAAACAAGAATCATTTTGAGAACAAAGAAATGCAAAATTTCCACTTTTAATTTTGTATTGTCATTTAACATTTTCTAGTAAAAATATAATCTATCATTATTATTTTAATATTAAACAATTCCTGTTTTCAGAACCAGTAAATAGAAACTATGTAATTCTCTTCAGAGATCTAATCATCCTTATTTACTAGAATTTAATATTAAAGAACTGTTTCTCCTAATTCCTTTAATACCAAGGATTCTGTATTATTTTCCCTTTCAAGGAATTCATGCATACCATGAAGGACATATTTAATAACATTGTTTTCAGCACAGGATGCCCTTAACTCAATGAGATAAAGCTGATGCTTATGAGAATTAGAAAAAAAAAAATCATACAAGAAGGTATGGACCACAAACACAGTATATTGCTAGACTTGTAAATTACAGAAAAATATTTATATGTAAATTTACTAATAAGACTATCTACAGTATAAACCAAATACAAATGAAAACCTCGTTAAGAGTTCACTTGACACTACTGCAAAGTCTTACTCAAGCATAACTGTAAAGTTCACTAGAAAGAAAATTTAGGTGATGACATTTTAACTGTCTTTCATAAGACAAAAAAGTGTATAATTTGTATTCATGTTGCTTTTATACCAAAGTAACACTAGAAGCTCTGTGTCTATTTACAAATTTTTTAATTTGTAATTTTAATTTTTTTAAGTCATGTAGCACATAAATAATGAACAATATTGCCTTTGTTTAAAGTTACCTGAACATTCTCATTCCACTTCTCACTAAAAAGCTTGTCTGGAAATCCTGCAGGCAGAGATAATTGCTCTTTAAAGATTTTAACATATTGTGGAAAGCCAAATGAATTCATCAAGTGAATCTGCCGATGAGAAAATCGTGACTTCACTCTTTTTTCTAAGAGTTCCAAGATATCCTTAAAAACATAAATAGAAATTTCTATAAGAAACATGTTAAAAAAGAAAAATGACAGGTCAGCAGGTGGCGTGGTGGTTAAGGTGGCTGATTTCCACATGGCTGACTTCATGGTTCGAGTATTAGACTCAGTGGGTTGTGTGCATATGTACTCAAAATCCTGAGAGGAGAACAGAAGAAAAGGATTGTGGTGTGGTCATCCGTATAAGGGGATGATTTCTCACTTTCCCTCACTCTGCCCCTCTCTCCGGTGAATACACGCACCTCAAGGCAAAAATCTAAAAACAAAAACAAAAACAAAACCACTGTGAGAATGTTAGAAACAAGTATAAATATACACTACTACCTGTAATTACTAATGTTTATTCAGTAATATACAATTAAGCATTTCATTACTTTTCTGCAAACTATCAAACTTCTAGGCATTTGTAGGTGTGGCAATGTCATGCTTTTTTCCCTCCCATGTTATTCTCAGCTAATCTGTAACATTCTAAGATCTACAATAATTGTTTTTTAAAAATTTAAATATTATTGAATGTGCCACAGTGACATAAAGAGTTAAGATAAGAAATTTTGTATATTCTATGAAAATTTCAGATAAAAAATTAAGACAGTAAAACACAGTGAGACTTCTACATTCTCAAAAAATTTTAAATCATGGTTTTATGTAACAGGGTCTAACAAACAGGATGCATAATGCAGCAAACTTCACTCTGCTAGCAGCCACAAATGTGTATTTTAACAATTTGTTGTTAGAAGGCATGTGTGCCCACTGTAGAAAGACAGAGAAAGAGACAGAGTAGGAAAGTAAGAAAGCACCTTCCATTGGGTATAGCCATGATACAATACCTTCTCCTTTTGGGATTTTGAGGACACACGCCTAGTATGTATTTCAAACTAGTGAGTCCAGGACTTAAACTGCACAGTTGGCCATGTAGCATCCAGCTGCCTTAACCACCATGCCACTGGCTGGCCCAACTAGCTACAAATTTAAGCTGAATCTGTGACAGGAAGAAAGAACCAACGATAGGGAATAAAACTGGAAATAATACAGCATGACATCAACATGTGACTCATTATTTGGCTTTTTTTACAGTGATACTTTGTGACTTTTTTGTGTTTTGAATTAAAGAAAGGACCTCACTTGTGTTGCGATCCTCCTGCTTCAGCCTCGCAGCTGAAACTATAGGAGTGCAGGTACATATCACCACACCCAGCTGTAATTTAGGTGAGGACCTGCTTCGCAATCAGTGCCCTTCTTAAGTTCATAATCTTCCTATCTCAGCCCCTTAAATTGCTGGGATTACAAGGGCACATCACTGTAACCAGCTTTTAGGTTGGAGTAGGAATTGAATCTAGAGTTCTCATGTGGTGCCAGCTGTGGAGCATAGCATCTTAGAAAACACATGCCATCACAGCTAGGCTTGCACTTTTTTCCATAACAAAAAATTGGCAATTGAGTTTACTGTCAAAAACAAACAACAAAAAAAGAAAAAAAAAACACACAAAAGATACCAAAAGATGGCTAATAGGTATTATTTGCCATTTATGTATGCCACGTTTTGTTAGGTTAAAAAGAAAAAAGTGCTATAAAGCTAGTATGCACTCAAAGTGTTCCAGACATCAAAAGCTATTAGAGGTAAATTGTCATCTTGAAAGTTGTATACATAGGTAGTTGTCATTCCTAAGTCTATTCTTACTACCGAACTTGAGCACTCTTTCAAAAGATGTTATGGTACATAATTACTGTATCACCCAATAATTCTACTCCTAGATATTAATCAAGAGAAATTACAAATGTATCTACAAAAAAAGTATACATGAATGTTTACAGGAGCATTATTCATAATCCAAATACCCATCACCTGATGAACGGCTAAAGAGTATGGTCTAAATATTAATTAAGGGCAGCAGAGAGATGGGGGATTTGAGGTGATGGCTAACAGATATGGGGCTCTTAAATTGACTACACTAATAAATATGCAACTCTTTTTGAATATATAAAAAACAGTGAATTATACTGTTAACTGAGTCAACTGCATGTTTTAAGAACTGTATCTCGGGACCAGCAGTTAGTGTAATGGCTATGTTGCTGGACGCCAATGTAGTCGACCACAGTTTGAGTCTCGGACCTGGAGGCTTAAACTCACGCCAAGCGCATGTGCGTGCGTGCCCAGGATCCCGAGAGGAGAATGGAGAAGGGACTGTGGCATGGCCATCCTCCCTGGGGGGTGATTTCTCGCTTTCTGTCTCTCTGTCTCTCTTTCTGGCGAGCGCACGCGCCTTATAGCAAAAACCTCTCAAAAAAAAAAAATAAATAAAAAAAGAATTGTATCTCCATGAAGGTGTTAAAAAAGCCCTCCCATCCATATGAAAACTACCATCATATACAATAATTTAAAAGAATTACTGCTATTTTATTTATAGTGGGAAAACATGTATTTTTAAGGAGTCCTTATCTTCTGAAAAATACATTCTGAAGCACTTATTGATTAAATGACAATGTCCAGTTTGGGCTTCAAAATAATAACAGAATAAAAGGAAATGGTGAATGACGCTAGCTTGAAGTAATTATTGAAGCTGAGTCATGAGTGAAGAAGGGGAATCAGGGCTCATTATATTATTGTCTCCTATGTATATTGTTGAAATTTTCTATAATGTGGTATTTTTTCCCCCTTAAGGATGTGATGAGACCCAGAAAAATAAAAATTTAAATCTAGACAAATGATTCTCAAAATAGCTAGGGTAGGTAGCCATAATATAGAAGAAAAAAATCAAACAATCAAAATAGGATCATGGTTAATTAGAGGCAAAGAACAGGAAAAATGAATAGGTTGGGGTGGGAGGGGAGAGGCTAAATGAAAAATCTGGGGTGTTTTCATAAGGTCAAAGAAACTACAGTGCTAGCCAGAGAATTAAAGGAGAAGAAGGTTATGTTCAGAATAGTGTACATTTATTTTCTATTGGAAAGCAGCCAGGTCACCCACATAGGTAGGCTGTAGAAGGGCAGTAGAAATACAACTATATGCAAGCCAACAATGAAAAGCCTGAACTTGGGAATGAACAGAGATCGAAACAAAAGGTATTTCATGGTGGACAATAATGATGGAAGTTGTCAATGTAGAGCTAGAAGGAATAGTAACAATTAGACAAAGAAAAAAAAAAAAGGAAATATTTTCCATAGGGGAAGACACCACTTGTTGGCAAAGTCAATGATACATCTATCCATCTTCCCGTATATCCTTCTGCTCTCTCCCTACAAACATGGAATAATAGTACAATTACACTTGAAAAATTACATAATTGGAGAATTACAGAAACAGAATAAAACACAGCCTCGAAATAAAACTAAGTAACTACTGACCTTTTATTTGGTCCTTCACTGGGTCAGTAACATTTGCCACTGCCACAACAAACAGTAAATTTATGTTCTAACCAAGAAGTGGAATGTTTGTTTATTCCTGTCATAGCTTGTTGCTTTTGACAAGGGTAAATAAAGATGTGTGGGACACCAACCAGATGTCTATGAGGGGGGCTTATTCTGAAGGTATACATCATAGTTCCAGAGGAGAAGGGAGAGGGAGAGGAAGAGGGAAGTAGAGGGAGGGAGGGGGAGAGAGGGAGAGGGGGGGAGAGAGAGGGAGAGAGAGGGGGAGAGAGAGAGAGAGAGAGAGAGAGAGAGAGAGAGAGTGAGTCACTCCATAGAAAATAGTACTAGAAGAGGACTACTGGAAGAGTAAAAAAAGTTTTAATTTTCAAAAAGGAAAAAAGAGCTGTAGGAAAGGGGAATATGTAAATGGGCCTGACACAGGCCTACCACATATGGAGGGAGGAAAGGAAGTCTATGGAGGCTTACAGTACAAGAAAAGTGGTCTCTTACAAATACCAGTTTTACCTGGATTCAGTAAGAAAGTTCATATTATGAGAGTGTAAGAAGGTGAACACAAAACGAACTGCACAGCTGCCCAAAGATACACAAAGTTCACATGTGGATAACCTTCACAAAGTTAAGTGATTGTGACATTAAGACTTGGTTAAAAACCATTCTAAAATCTGTCAGGGAACAAACTATTATCTATTGTGACTGCTTGATAGAATCTCATTCATTTCTGGAGATCTGTACTTAGAAAACAGGGAAAGTATCATCTTGAGTTGATTTTGATAATTTTCATAATGTACATAGAATCTTATGTGCAAAACTAGAAACTATTATTATATTTATAAGATAGTGGTTGAAATTATTTAATCAAGAAATTATTTAACTGCCTCTACTTTTTAATGTAGAAATTATATTCATAAGCATAATGTAATCTCGTTGTTTTTCTTCAGTGATTTCACTGGCAGATGAAAAGTATTCATTTATGGAAATATGCAATAATTGTTTTACTTTTCTTAGTTTGAGCTGAAAACATAAATATGCCATGTATCGGTAAACAAAAAATTTAAAATTCCTAATATAATGACATACAAAGGTGAAACAAGACTAATTATGTCAGTAATTAAATTTAATTTTTCTAACTATTATAATCAATTTTTCTTCACAGAAAAACTTACCAATCTACATGTGAGACCAATAACTGCTACTGGAGTCTGTGCAGATTGAGAAATATCAAAAAGATTATAGAGTAGTGTTTGGTTTTTATGATGAGCAAAAAGATCAAATTCATCTAATACGAAGATCACTGGGCAACTGCTAGTCCGGTCACCTAAAATAAAATAAGAGCTTTACGTTAACAAGCAAACTATATCAAACTTTCTTAAATTTCCAAACCACTTACTGCATTTGTTTTTTAAAACACAAGTCAAACATATATTGATAACTTACTTTGAGTAGGGCATATACTAACAGGTACTTACTAACACTCATGAGTAGGGCTCTTACTAACACTCATTCAACAGAATCACAGGACAAAAATAACCGCTACTGCCTATAAGTAATTTGCAGTACAGTCACTACTCTAGTAGTTTACAGAGGAAATAAATTTTAAAAATCACTTAAATGAGTGGAGACTATTTCTATAGCTAGATAAATACAATTCTATAATAATCACAAAAATTGACTAAGACTTTTCAATATTTATAAAGTACCAAAACATTTTGTGATTAAAATATAAAGTGTGACTTGCTATAACATAAAAACTACCTTAGTAGAAGAATCACTATTACCATAATGCTTAAATGCATTATATTTGCATAAAAAGTAAAATGAAAATCTGACGGGGAAGACTTACTCTTACAAATAAAACACATATAATAGCCAAAATGGCTTAATACCAGCACTAAACCAAAAAGACTATGCAAAACTCTAGAAACTTACCTGTAAAATATTATGAAAATTTAATATATAGTAAGATACAGCATATATATTATATGTATACACATACACACACAGACACACACACACACACACATATATTTATGCCTTGCTATCTATATATATATGAAATAAGGGTAAAAAATGGTTTATTCAAAGTTAGAATCACTTCATACCTCATGCCTAAATAAATTCCAACCAAATTAGAATTACGAATACATACACTAAATGAAAAAAAAAGTGTGAATAATTTCCTAATCTGAAGGAGAAGAAAAACTTTCCATAAAAAAAATGTAAAACTTCTGCTCAGCAGAAAAGTCAAAACTGGGACCAGCAGTTAGCGTAATGGCTATGTCACTGGACTCCCATGTAGTCAACTGCAGTTCGTGTCCCGGACCCGGTGGCTTAAACTCATGCCGGGCGCATGTGTGTGCGTGCCCAAGATCCCGAGAGGAGAATGGAGAAGGGATTGCAGCGTGGCCATCCCCCCTGGGGGGTGATTTCTCGCTTTCTGTCTCTCTGTCTCTCTTTTTTTTATTTGGAGAGGTTTTCGCTATAGGGCGCGTGCATTCGCCAGACAGACAGAGAGAGACATAGAGACAGAAAGCAAGAAGTCACCCCCCAGGGGGGATGGTCACGCCACAATCCCTTCTCTTCCATTCTCCTCTCAGGATCTTGGGCACGCACGCACATGCACCTGGCGTGAGTTCTAAGCCACTGGGTCCAGGACGCGAACCGCAGTAGACTACATGGGAGTCCAGCGACATAGCCATTATGCTAACTGCTGGTTCCCTCTCTCTGTCTCTTTCTATCTTTCTGGTGAGTGCACGCGTCCTATAGCTAAAAAAAACTCTCCCCCCCAAAAAAGTCAAAACTAAATTTAAAGGAAAAGAAAAGCATAAAACTTCCAATTTAAAAAAGACATAACTACCAAAATATGACAGAGATCTAAAAGAAAATAATACAGAAACCAGGAAGTATTGTTCGTAAAAAGACAGGCCCAGCCATAGTGGCACAGTGGCCACAGAATGTCTGCGATGCTGGAGAACCACAAGGAAGATGAGGGTTAGTTCCCAGGTAGACTTGTACACAATGGACACATGTACCTATGATCCGAATTATCTGGAAAACTGAGGAGTGTGGAAATTACAGGGCAAGACCCTGTTAAGGGTACTTTTTTTTTGTTATTCATTAAGAAAAAACAAATAAATTTTGCATAAAAATATAAAATGATGAAATCATTGTCAGAATTATGTAAATTAAAAATAAAACAAAATTATGAAAATTAACATAAGAGATCATTCTTTTTGACAGATAATATGAAAATGAATATTAATTTATTTTAATGTAGTAGAAAAACAAAGGGACTTTCAAATATGCTTAGAAAGCAAAACTTAGAAGGTAGTCTGGTAATAATATTTATTTTTAATGTGGTACCTTTTAACCTACAACACTACTCTTTAACATGTATCCCATGAAAGACCTGGCTGATTATCTAAGTGTTTTGTTTATAATTGCAAAAACTTAGAAACAAAGGTCCATAACTAGTGATTAATTATAAGACTTTTATAAAATGAAGTAAATGAGAACCATAAAAGTGATAAAAAGTTTGCTGATTCATAAAATCATTTTATTCTTCAAAAAAGTTTTATCTGTATGTGTATATCCGTGATATGTTGTAGGGGAATGAATATAAGAAACCAAATGATGAGAGAATTACTAATACAGTGGTGGTATTACATTGATCGTAATTTTATTCTTTTTTATATTTATTTTATGAGCTTTTTGCAAAAGCATTTATCACTTATCATAATAAGGGAAAAATAAAATCAACAATAAATAACTAGGCACTGTTAGGTGTCCATATTTACCCCTTTTTAAAGCTTCCAGAAGAAATGAAAGGTTTTCGGCAAAGCTCCCCTGAAAAACACAGAAATGAACATGGCTAGAAGCTTAAGCAAATAAAGAATAAAAGAGGCTTAAGGGAGGGGCTCCATGAGGCAGTGGTAATGCACTGCTCAAGAGAAACTAAATTCTACACAGCAACTACAGTTTGAATCCAAGGCCTGGTCTACCTGAAATACCAGACACCTATGCCAAAGCCCAGAATCTGACAGGCTAGAGGGCTGGAGGAAGGGCATCACACTGCAACCAGACCCTGGAGGGTATCCTCCTCTCTCTCGCTTATGTGTCCTTGACCATGAGTAAAGATTTTTTAAGAGTGTTATCTCTTAGACTTTATGTATGTGTGTGTATATATATGTATACACACAGACACCATATATCTTCTTTTCCCTAGTAAATTAAGTCAGTGGCCGCACACTCTAAATAACTAACTATCTAAAACTTAAAATACAAAAGCAGAGATGGCATAGCACTGAAAATGGAATACTATTTCATGCTTGGAATTTTATGTATTTTGAACATAAAAAATGTTAAACTTACTTGAAGGTAATTTTGAAGAGGTGCTGTATTTTACATACAATTGGAGACCTATTAATGCACTATGCTCTGTCTTCAAATACAAGGCTCTTGCAAGTCTCAATTTAATTTTTATCACCAAGGAAATGACCATGATTTTAAATGAGACCCAAGAGAAAAAGGCAGAAGAAATTTGCTTGAAATATTAAATACTATATAATTGTGTTTGTCTATTCAAGAGCATAATGAAGAAGTATATCTATCCTATCAAATTTGGAATATAGCCAAAACATGTTTGGATCAAACTTAAATATTTCTAGATGAAAAATTTAATAGAGTAGCAGATGCATTAGCCAGATGTTTCAGACTGTGGGCAGAGGCCCTACTGAAATATTTTTTTTCAGTAATTAATTTTTATTTCATTCAGATTTTTAAATTTAAAGGTATAGCAAACTTTAAATTTGAGGAAATGTAATGCAGAAAAAGAATCTATTTCTTCCCCATCTGAGGTACCTGATATAAAATAGCATAATAGGTTATTAAGAACTTCCATTTATTGTGATGATCACATGCTGTCAGGTCAGTACTATTTCCAAGGGAAATGAAACAAGAGGCATTAAGCATAATTTACCATAACAAAGGTTCACAGAGACAGTATGATGAGAAATCAGCTGTCAAAGTTACTCTAAAGTTGCCTGGTTTTGGCTTTACTATTTAAGAGATTATTATATCTGATATTAAGTATATATTTATAATCAACATAGATACATAATGAGTGTACTTATAAAAACATATATAGGGACCAGCAGTTAGCGTAATGGCTATGTTGCTGGACTCCCACATAGTCGACCGTGGTTCAAGTCCCAGACCCGGTGGCTTAAACTCACGCCAGGCGCATGTGCGTGCGTGCCCAAGATCCCAAGAGGAGAATGGAGGAGAAGGGATTGTGGCGTGGCCATCCCCCCTGGAGGGTGATTTCTCGCTGTCTCTCTGTCTCTCTCTGTCTGTCTGGTGAGCGCACGTGCCCTGTAGCAAAAACCTCTCCCCAAAAAAAAAAAAAAAAAAAATTTGCATCTCTTAGAGAATCAGAGTATTTAGTTTATAGATAAAGGAACAAAGTCAGAGAATATCAATCTATTAGGTTGTTGGGGAAATCATGACATTTTTCTATACGAAATGACCCAATAGATCTCATCTATTTTATTGCTAGCATAATCTACTACAAAAAAAATCCTATCATAAAGGTTTAATAACTAAACGTATCTTAACATATTACACATTTCTATGAAGGCATATTTTAATTGAAAATTTCTGAGCTTCTCCTTGACCTTCTAGAGACAGAAAAATACCTATGGTATACAAACTTAAAGCTTACTTAATAACTGAGATGATACTTACAAAAACTTTGTCACCAACTACATTTTCCAGATTTAATTGTCTTGTGATTTCCGTTAGGGCAATTTTATCATTGATCTGCAGCAGCCCTAAATAAAGTTCATAAAAAAGTATTTAATCAAAATGAAGTATGTATTTAATACAGCAGATTGTTTTCTAGTAAAGAATATTTTTCAATGCTTTTAATATTTAACTAAAAATAAAAAGTCAAAGCATGCATTATTTCCTTTAAAAAACTCAACAAACAGGTGCCAGCAGGTGGTATAGAGGTTAGGGCACTGGTTTCTAAATGGCCAACTGCCAAGTTCCAGTCTCAGAACCAGGGGCTTGAAAATCATGCTGAGTACATGTGTGTACATGCCTAAAATCCCAAGAGGAGACTGCAAGAGAAGAGACTGGTGTAGCCATTCTCCCCAGGGGGAGGGGTAGTTTCTCTCTCTCACTCATACTTTTTCTCTCCCCCCCCCCACCAAGTGCATGTGCCCTAAAGCTAAACTAAAAACAAACAAAAAGTTAAAGCTAATTAAAAATAAAAAACTCAGCAACAGAAACATTTGGTAGCATAAAAGAGCCATTTTTGGGGGCTATTATTATTAAAAACAAAACAAAACAAGAAAACAGAATTCTTTATGTGCCTCCTTTCTTCTTTCTAAAAGTATTGTTCTATAAAATACAGATCCAGTTTTGAAGTCTAATTATTTACACATATGTAAAACATACAAGCTAATAAGTTTTAATAATATAAAACCCCAAGTAGTTCATATCATTTTCAATGGCAAAATGATGACATACTTACCATTTAGGTGAACTTGTAATACATTTCCACTCACTTCTTCTATTTCCATGAGTTCTTTCAAAGCATGATTTATTAACTAAAGAAACATGAAAAGCTTATAAAATACTTGATAATAAGTAAAAGATAAAAAAACCCTCTAGATTTTTTTTTTAACCACACAATTTAGGAACAGAATATAAACTGACTTTTCTAACAAAAAAACTTATTTATTTTATTTATTATATTTACTTATTTATTTAATTTTCTTTCTTTCTTTTCTTTTCTTTTCTTTTCTTTTCTTTCTTAAGAATTTTGCTCTAGGGCATGTGCACTCACCAGAGAAAAAGAGAGAGAGAGAAGAAAAGTGAGATAACAAGCCACCAGGTCCAAAATTTGAACTGTGGTTAGCCATGTGGGGGCCCAGCACCCCAACCACCACTCCACCTGCTGGACCCTATAAATTACCTTTTTAATTAGCAAACATTTTTGAAATCATTAAAGACAAAACATTTCATGTCTGACATTCTTTTAAAAATTTATGACATCTTATCACTCTTAGATTACAAATACATCTCTTCATATTACCACTGCATACATTTTTAAAAATTAAAAGTGAATAGGGACCAGCAGGTGGCATAGTGGTTGAGGCACTAGACACCCACATGGCCGACCACAATTCAAGTCCTGAACCTGGCGGCTTGCTTTCTCACTTTCTCTTTCTCTCTGTCTCTCAACTCACTGTGTTCTCCTCTGGTCAAATTGAAATGGATGAAAAAATAAATAAAGTTAAATAATTCTTAAAAAAAAAATTGAAAGCGCATAGGATTAATGAAGGAAAAAAAACTTTCTTAAAGGGGAGAGTGGTGATGACAATTTCTTACAATATTAAAATATGAGTACTGCCATGAAATAAGTGCTATGAAGAGGTTGTGTACATGAAAAAATTAGTATAGATGGCATCAAAACTTAGGGAGAGGAACCAGCAGATGGTATAATGGTTAGCTTAAAAATCACACCAGGCATGTGGTGCATGCGTGCCCAGAATCCAGAGGAGAGAATGGAAGAGAAGGATTGTGGTGTGGCCATCCCCTCCACAGGGTCATTTTTCCTTTTCTTTCTGTCTTTCTCAGGTGAGCACATGTGCCCTATGGCAAAAACCTAAAAAAAGGAAAAAAAAAAATCAAAGACAATTTATTCAACTGTTTTTATATGTCAGAGTATCACAACACACAATAAATTATAAAAGTGGCATAAGTCAAACAATTCTCATCTCTTCAACATATTAATATTGGAGTATAGTAGGAATAAACTAACCTGTACCAAAATGAAATACCAGAAGAGATTTTTCCAGATACCAATGAAGTCATACTAGATAAATTACTTGAAGCACAGGAAGAGCACTCTGGTTTAAGAAGTAACAAGATAAACTGCTAGCATAGCTATGAATAATCTATTATTTTATTCACTGATAAATACTATATGTTAATGCTGTCTCCTTTAAACTTGTATGCATAAAATAAAAACAAGGAGATTATAAAATGACACTCTAATATAAAATAAAGAGAACAGAAAGATGATAAAAAATATTAATTACTACTGAAATTATGTATTTTTGTGAATTCAATGTTTTGGGCTATTTAAGCCAGACTTAGAAAAATATAAAACAATAGACCAAGAAGGTACATGATCAGAGCTAGGTAATGTGAGTGTGTACCCAAGATCCCAGAAAGAGAATGGAGAAGGGGTTGAGGCATGGTCACTCCCCCTGGGAGGTGAGTTCTCACTTTCCCTCTCACTGTGTCTGTCTGTCTGTCTGTCTGTTTCTCTGGTTGAGCCCATGTGCTATAACGCGAAACCTCTAAAAATGCAGGGCCAGCAGGTGGCATGATTGAGGACTGGACTCCCCCATGGCCAACCAGTGACATGACAGCATACTTTCTCACTTTCCTTCTATCTCTTTTTCCCTTGTCTCTCTCTAGTGAGAGCATGTGCCTTATAGCAAATTAAAAAATAGTAATAACAATAAATAAAATTTAAAAATTAAAATGTAATTATAAGATTAGAAAAGATAACTGACAGTGAAGAAAAAAATCATACTGGTTATATAGCAGAATACTAAGGAAGAACAAAAAGATACAAAAAGAAAAAAAAAAAAAAAAAAGACGTAATAAGAAAGATGGCAGACAGGGACCAGCAAATGGCATAATGGTTATGCTGCTAGACTCCCACATAGTTGACTATGGTTCGAGTCCCAGCCCCGGCAGCTTAAAACTCATGCAGGGCGTGTGTGTGTGTGTGCCCAAAATTCTGAGAGGAGAATGGAAGAGAAGAGAATGTGTTGCGGTCATACCCCTGAGGGGTGATTTCTCACTGTCTATTTCTCTGCTCTGTCTCACACATGCACCCTATAGCAAAGGAAAATAAAAAAAAAGATTGCAGACACAAAGAAATGAGAACAAAGGTTTAATAAATGGATATTCTAATCCTAAAACAGGACAAAAAGAAATAAGCGATAATATTAAAAATAATGGATTATTACTTAGTGGGACCAACAGTTGCTGTAATGGCTATGTCACTGGACTCCCATGTAGTCAACAGTGGTTCGAGTCCTGGACCCAGTGGCTTAAAACTCATGCTGGGCGTGTGTGTGTTTGTGCCCAGATCCTGAGAGGAGAATGGAAGAGAAGGGATTACAACGTGGCCACCTTCTCTGGGGGGTGATTTCTCACTTTCTATCTCTCTGTGTCTCTCTGTCTTTCTGGTGAGCACATGCATCCTATCGCAAAAACCCCTCCCCCCCAAAAAATTAATAAATGATAATATTAAAAATTAAAGATTATTACTTAAGTAGAACCAGCAGTTGGTGTAATGGCTATGTCACTGGACTCCCAGGTATTCGACCGTGGATTGAGTCCCAGATCCGGTGGCTTAAACTGGGTGCATGTGTACGAGTCCAAAATTCTGAGAGGAGAATGGAGAAGAAGGGATTGCATGGCCATCCCCCCTGGAGGAGTGATTTCTCACTTTCTGTCTCTCTGTCTTTGTCTTTCTAGTGAGTGCACGTGCACCCTATAGCAAAAACCTGCCCCCCTCAAAAGATTATTATTTAGTGATGATCTAAGTTCATATTAAGAGTATCTACTGAATTTGAGTTAATTTATGATCAACACTTAGACAAAGCCCATGTATACCTAATGCAATAAGAAAATTTAAAAAATGGTATAGAGATAGGAAAGAAACAATTAAAACAATCTTTGTTACAGATAACATATTGTTTAATAGGAAATTCTAAAGAACCAACAAAAAGCCTCTGGAAATGACTAGTAATCATAGCAAGGTTGAAGGATACAAGGTAATGTACAAAAGTCAATTCTTTGCCTATATACTATTATAGTAATGAATATTTGGGTAATGGAATTAAAAACATGGTTTGATTCATATTAGCATTAAAGAATTTAAATACTTAAATACAAATCCAATATACAAGATCTACAGCAGGAAAATCGTAAATACTCTTATGAAATACCTAAATAAATGGAGAAAGACATTCTCTGTTTGTGAGGGGCAAGATCTAATATAGTAAAGGTGTTCATTCTTCACAATGTGATATACATTCAATACAAAATTTCAGCAATTCCACACCAAGATTTCTATTATCAGTAAATTGGTTTGGAAGTTACTATGGAAAGGTAAAGTACCCAAAAGAGTCAACACAATATTGAAGAACAAAGTGAGAAGACTGACAGCACTTGAAGGCTCATCATAAAGCTAGGGTAATCATCACAATGAACTTGACAAAAGAACAGACACAGATCAAGAAGCAAGGCCAATTCAATGGAGAAAAGACTTTCTACAATTCAAAAGAAATCATAGACCAAAATGTAAAATGTGAAACTACAAAACTTCTACAAGATAATGTAGGAAAAAATTTCGGTTATTTTGTGTTTGGTGATGCAGTTTTTAATACAACACCATAATCAAGACTCATGAAAGAAAAAATTGGATTTTAATGAAATTAAAATATTGTACTCTGAAAGATACTTAACAGAATGAAGACAAGTCACAGACTGTGACAAAATATTTGCAAAACACAGCTGAAAATCAGAGATATATAAAAGTCTCTTAAAACATCTCAATGAGAAAACAAACAACTCAAATTAAAAATGAGCATAACATGTCTCACTAAAGATATATGGATGGAATAAAAAAACCACAACATACACCACTACACATCTATTAGAATGGCTAAAATTTTTTAAAATAATAAACTCTGAAAATACCACATGCTAACAAGAATGAGGAGCAACAGGAACTCTCCTTCACTGCTGCTAGAAAAGCAAAATGGTACACAGTCACACTGGAAGACAGTTTGGCAATTTTTTGCAAAGAATTTAAAAACTTAGGTAGAAATCCAACATAAAAGCTAAACATAGTCTAACCATATGATCCAGTAACTATGCTCCGAAGTATTTATGCAAGTGAGTTGAAAATTTTATCCACATAAAATTCTGCATGCAAATGTTTGCTTTATTTATAACTGTCAAGTTGGAAGCAACCAAGATGTTCTTCAAAAGGCAAACAGATAAACAAGCCACGGTATATGCATACATACAATAAATATTATTCAGTGATGAAAAGATACAAGCAACAAAGGACAGAGACAAATCTTAAATCTATACTGCTAAGTGGAATAAATCTATATGAAAAGGCCACACACTGTGTAATTTCAACTATATGACATTCTAGAAAAGGTAAAAAAAATCAGTGGTTAGCTAATGTAGAATGGGAGAGATAAACAGGTAAAGTACTGGGGATTTGTAGAATAGTAAAACTATTTTGTATGACACTAATGATGTATATATGAATCCCACAGAACTATGAGACAAAGAGTAAACTTTAAATTATAAACTTTAGTTAAGTATAAGGTATCAACAATGGTTTATAAATTATTTAAAAAGGTACTACGTGGGAACCAGCAGATGGCATTATAGTTACATTGCTGGACTTCCATGCAGTCAACTGTAATTTGAGTCCTAGATACGGTAGCTTAAAACTCATGCTGGGCATGTGTGCATGCCCAAAATCTCAAGGAGAATGGAGAAGGGATTACAATGTGGCCATCCCCTCTGGGGGGTGATTTCTTGCCCTCTGTCTCTCTCCATCTCTCCAGTGAACACACGCACCACAGCAAAAATCTTTCTCAAAAATAAATTTTTAAAAAAGGTACTACATTTTAGCAATACGTTAATAACAGTTAAAGTTGTGTCTGTGTGTATCTGTTAGGGAAAGGATTATATGAGAAACTCTATCAGCTACACTATTTTTCTGGTAAAAAGTAGATCTATTTTAGCCAATTTACTAATGAAATAGTATTACTTCATTTGTATCTTCTTGAACACTATCTTAGTGTTTACTAGCTTTACTTCCCTTTTTTTTCTGAATGTTTGACCTATCTTTAAGAGACAAACTTTTTTTTTAAGTTTTTTTTACCATAGGGTATATGTGCTAGCAAGAGAGACACAGAGACAGAGAAAAGAGAGACATTGAGAAATCAACCCCCAGTGGGGACATAGCCATACCACAATCCCTTCTCCTTTCCGGATTTGGGGCACACACACACACAAACATATCCATTGTGAATTTCAAGTCATTGGGTCTGGCCCTTGAACCATAGTCAACCATGTGTGAGTCCAGCGTCTTAACCACCATGCCAACTGCTGGCCCAAGAGATACCTTAGATGAAGTTCTGAATAAATTCTGTAATCAGCTGCTCAAGATTTATTTTTAGGTCAGACACCAGAATCATTGAGATTCAACCTTTCTGTTGTAAGGACACATTGTTTCAAGATGCACAGATGAGGGAACCAGCAGTTAGCCTAATGGCTATGTCATTGGACTCCCACGTAGTTGAATGTGGTTCACATCCCGGACCCGGTGGCTTAAAACTCATGTCGGGCGCGTGTGCGTGCGTGCCCAAGATCCCGAGAGGAGAATGGAGGAGAAGGGACTGCGGCGTGACCATTCCCCATGGGGGGTGATTTCTTGCTTTCTGTCTCTATGTCTCTCTCTGTCTGGCGAGCGCACACGCCCTATAGCGAAAAAAACCTCTCCAAAAAAAAGATGCACGGATGATATGAATGATATTTCTAATATACTGATTTCTTAGATCTAATTCTTTACAAGACTGACTCACGAGTATTACTATAAGCCTCTTGAAGAATTATATTATCTAAAAATGCTAACAAATTATATGATATCTTTTACAAGAAAAGACAAAAAAAAAAGGGAGAAAATACCCTTAATTTAAGAAAGATCTAAATTTACACTGAAAAGGTTTAATCAGTTTTTATAATCAACACTTGGGTAGAATTCTTCAGGTTTTCACATTTCTAGGATAAGAAAGAACCTAGGCAGGGAGGACCACAGAGAAACCTATAACGAATCATCTATGGTAATCATTAAAGTGACATTCACCAAATTGTTCACGCTAATGCCCCTTCTAAGAACGCAGAATGAATGTACTTCCTTGCTCTATTGAAGTCAGAAATGACCTAGCTCTCATTCCAGTGAAACTAGAGGCTACATTTTTACTCAGCCTGTCCTAAGAACTAAGAAGAGATATACTGTAATCAGTAATAGGTAGGAAGATTTAATAGTGTGTGTCCGTGATTCACCAGAGTCTCTTCCCTCCACTGGGGTTCTGACAGAAGAAGAACATGCTGAGATAACCCCTCTCTCTCAAAATAAGGAACAGTGCCTCTGTATTGATCTAAACTGAATACAGAGCAAGAGCAACAATATATTTCTGTTGTGTTAAGTCACTGAGATTTAGGGTTATTATGACTATGGAATACAGATTATCCAGATTGATGAATTAATTTATAAAGGTGAAAAAAGAAAGGTCTATCTTTGGAGTGTCCACATAAAACAAACATTAAGATTTACGCAATCCCCTCCCCACCCCAATCCCCCCCAAAAACCCCTGGGATCTAAGAATTCAATTTCCAGCAATTTTTAAGTTATGTGAAATAATTTTTGTAGTTAAAATATTCTAATATTTTAAGGGCATATTAGTTACACTGACAGTCCTCTTATAAAATGACTAAAACAGCATTTAAGTTAAATGCAAAGGAAAACCACAGTAAAACAAAACAAAAACCACTTCAAGAATAAAGAAATTGATATAGAAGCTGGACATGAGAACTGAATGTCAAAAGCAATTATAATTATAAATTTGTAATTATAAATATGATTATAACAAATGTGATAATTCTTGAAATAGTATGCAAAATTTTTAAGTTTTTTTTTTTTTGGAGAGATTTTCACTGTAGGGCGCGTGCGCTCGCCAGACAGACAGAGAGAGACATAGAGACAGAAAGCGAGAAATCACCCCCCAGGGGGGATGGTCACGCCGCAATCCCTTCTCCTCCATTCTCCTCTCGGGATCTTGGGCACACACGCACACGCGCCCGGCGTGAGTTTTAAGCCACCAGGTCCAGGACGTGAACCGCGGTCGACTACGTGGGAGTCCAGCGACATAGCCATTACGCTAACTGCTGGTTCCCAAGTTTTTTTTTTTTTTTAAGAGGTTTTTGCTATAGGGCGTGTGCGCTCGCCAGACAGACAGACAGAAAGTGAGAGATTGCTCCCCAGAGGGATGGTCACGCCATAATCCCTTCTCCTACGTTCTCCTCTCGGCATCTTGGGCATGCACGCACATACACCTGGCATGAGTTTTAAGCCACAGGGTCCGGGACGTGAACTGCAGTCAGTTACATGGGAGTCCAGCGACATAGCCATTATGTTAACTGCTGGTCCCAATTTTTAAGTCTTTAAAATTCATTTATTGGGACCAGCAGTAAGTGTAATGGTTATGTTGCTGAACTCCCACATAGTTTACCATAGTAATAGTCCTGGACCTGGTGGCTTAAAACTCACAGCAGGCATGTGTGTGTACATGCCCAAAATCCCAAGAGGAGAATGGTGGAGAAAAAGGACTGCAGCATAGCCATCCTCCTGCAGGGTGATTTGTCACTTTCTGCCTTTTGCTGTCTCTCTGGTGAGCGCATGTGCTCTATAGCAAAAATCTCTCTCTAAAAAAAAAAATTAATTAATTTCCTGGATGAGCAAGAGAGACAAGAGAAAAAGAGAGAGACATAACACCCCCAACAGTCTCAATGCAACAATCCATCTCCAGCCCCCACCATGTTTGATCATGGGTACACATGTGCCTGGTGTATGTATGCTTGGGCACACATATACCTGAGAAGCCTCTGGATTTGAATCAAAACCTTCCTACGTGGCACTGACTTACAGAGAATTGTATTTTATCACCATTCCACTGTCTGGCAACCAATTAATGTACTTTAAACAATGTTGGAAATGGAAGATAACAGTAAAATTCTAACTAAAGTAACATTAGGTGAAGGGCCAGCAGGCGGCATGGTCAGGATGCTGGATCCTACATGGCTGGCTCTGTGAGTCAAGTCCTGGACTCAGCAGCTTGACAATCATGCCAGGCATGTGTGCATGCATGCTCAAAATCCTGATAGCGGAACAGAAGAGAAGGGACTATGTCATGGCCAGCCTCTACCCTCCAGTTTCTCACTCCCTTCTCCCTTTCTCTCTGGTGAGGACTTGTGCCCCATAACAAAAACTAAAAGAAATCAAAACACATATTAATTGAAAAATAAAAACACATACTTTATTTCTATGACCCATATTTTAGAAAGTATATTAGTTATAAATCAAACATAACTGTACAGAATCTATTAGAAAACAGGCTTGGGGCCAGGAGGTAGCATGGTAGTTAAGGTGCTGGACTACCATATGGCCAACCATGGTTCGAGTCCTATACCTGGCAGCGTGAAAATCACACTGGTACATATGTGTGCATGCCAAAATTCCAGAAGGAGAACAAAGAAGGGATTGTGATGTGACCATCACTCCAGGGATGATTTCTTACTTTCCCTCTCACTATGTCTGTCTGTCTCTGGTGAGCACAAATGTCCTATGGCAAAAATCTTAAAAAATAGGTTTTTACACAGTCTAACTATTTAAAATGAAAAAGTAATACTTTGAAATGATAACATCCATAATTTGTCTCCAATGTTGAATAAACAATGTGAAAGGAAAGATTGAGGGGGGGAAAAGACAAGAATACCTTTTGGATATAAATAAGCAAATGTGATAAGGAAGGAATATGGAAGAGAATTTTAGAGAATGTGACTGTACACATAAAAACAAAACACAAAAAAAAACACAAAAAAACAGGGTTGGGGCGGCAGGTGGCATAGTGGTTAAGAGCACTGGACTCCCACATGGCCAATTGCGGTTCAAGTCCTAGACCTGGCAGCTTGCTTTCTCACTTCCCCTCCCCCATTCTCGCTCTGACCCTCTCTAGTCAAATATAAATAAATAAAGTTAAATAAAATAATTATTTTTTAAAAAATAAGAGTCAAATAATGAAGAGTAAAAATAAATAAACGGTGGGGGAGAGAATACATAGTATGATAGTTTCCTAATCCATAAAGAAAATAAAGCATTCCTTGCAGGGTTAACACAAAGAATATATGAGAAGACTGGCCATGAGGCACAGGCAGTAAAGGATTGCTGAGGGACACTGGAGCAATAAGGGAGGGGCCGGGGTTCAGATCCCAGGGTTCAGAACACACTGGGAACATCCACAGTTCTGTTTGGCTGGAAAGCTTAAAGGAGATCAAAGAATGATAAAACCATGCCAGAGGTGTACCTTCCCTCCCTATGAAGGAAACAAAATTTAAAAATCAACAAAAACTAAATGAGAGAATGCTGATTATAAGAAGGTAGTATTTGCTCACTAAATACTAGTTTATTTTTTCACTTATTTTTCAAGGACAAAGGAACATTAAAAATTTGTTACAGGGAAGAAAAATAGGTAAAGTTTTCTCTACTCAAATATATTACAATAATTTTATAAGGTGTTTTAATGTTTTCTAAGGTTAGAGTTAAAGAAAGTGAAAAAAAAGAAAGGAAAATTTTAGTGATGAAACAATGAAATGAAAACCATTCAAGTATTATCTGAAATAAGAATCACCACATTCTGATAAAAACAAAGAAACATCAGAAATTAACAGCATTTACCATAGTCTTCCCTGATCCTCGGGGTCCAATAATGAGAACAGAGTTACTTTCTCCATGGATAGCAGTTCTTTTTAGCAGTTCAATTAAGTGTCTATAATGATACGATATGTCAATATTTTAAAAATAAAGCTCAAATAACTTCCTAAGTAGTACGCATTCTAAACAGTCCTACACAAAAGAACATAAGAGAAGATATTGTAGGCCATTACTGATTATCTGGAAAACCTCAAGAGGAAACCTGTAAGTTTGGAATACATTGGCACAATGGACAATAGTGGCAAATCATCAATTCTTGGATTCGGACCCTCCTTTCTACTAACACTCTGTCCTTTTACCCCATAGCTAGCTGACAGGTATTAAGGTCAGGAAAATCTGAATTATCTTAATAATATCATATAACAGAAACAAGACTGAAAGTTAAAGGGCTATCGCATTATGAAAAAATGTTTCTGCTCCTGCTTCATGATACTCGGTCTTCCTTGCCTTCATTTCTCATTCCTTTCTTCCTTCCTCTTCCCTCTCTCTCTCTGTTTTGGCAGAGGTGTTTGCTCTCTGGAGAGAAAAGGGGGAGGGTAGGGGCGAGTAGTGACACTGCACCCCCAATTGGGGCATGGTCACGCCACCATCCTTTCTCCTCCATTTCTCCCTCCTTTTGTGATTTTAGACATAAATGCATACTCACCCAGCATCTTTTTCAAGCCACCAAGTCTGGGATTCAAACTGCACAGTTGGCTAGCTGCCTTAATACTACCGTGTTTCAACCTGTGTCCTTACATTTAGTGTTCCCATACAAAACCCCAAAATGTTAACTTCTATAAAGGTGTTCATTAGACTTATTTAAGATCAAATGCGGGTACAATAAATTTTTATATTTATTATTTTATTTCCATTTTACAATTTATTATTAATTTAATGTTTCTCAAGCGGCCAGATCTAGGACCTGAACTGTGCTAGGCCATATGGGATCCAGATGCCGTAACTATTAGGGCACAGGCTAGCCCAGGTACATTAGTTTTATAAAACCTGGGCCTCTGTAGGCTGGCTCTTGAGAAGAGAATAGCTGAACTTACTTGTATTGTACTTGCACTCCAAATAGGTTACTATGTGGGCTCTGATGACAAAACCTTTCACGTAAAATTCTTTGTACCTAGTGTAAACAATGTGAATAAATATAAAATATTATACATACAATTAAAAATAAATGAGAAAGTACATTTATAAAACTCAGACTCAAGTTATTAATGAATCATTTCAACCCTTCCAAAATACATGTCCTCAACAGTTCTGGCACTGTTTACACAAATTATAACGTTAATGGTTTTTTTCACCTATATCAGGTCCAAGGAAAAGAAAGAGAATTTAGTTGTGAAGATGTTAAAATTTACTTCAACTACATTAGCAACTTGAAGGTTCTTTTAATGTATGTGAATTAATAGATACCTTACTTTCTATAACATGTTAGCCAAAGGACAAAGACAGGAGGAAATCTAATATTCTAATCTATTCCAATAATGCTCATGAAGCACACACTCAATCTCTGGAGCTCAATGCATCTTAACTGGCTTAGACCAAGCACTATCAATCTGTACTTCTCATAAATCATGATTCTGAGGAAAACAAAGTTGTTTAAATCTTCATGTAGTCATTGAGGACCTATTAGATTTAGAGCACAGTACAACTAAAAGGACAAGATCCACGCCTAAAAAAACACACTGGAAATAAAATGGGAAGAAGGGGTAAATTTCAGACTGCAAGAAAGTAGTAATTTGGCATATAAGTAAATGCTAAATTGTGTGGTAAAAACCACATTCATCTAGGCGTAAGGAATAGATGGAATGAATTAAGAAAAATTCTTATAAAATAAAAAATTTTAAAATACTTTTAAAATTCTTCTAAGGAGCTACATTTAGAGTTAAAATTAGAATGTGGAAAACTGTATCATATAATTAAGTATATTCTTTAAAGAGATAGATCATTAAAGTCATTCCTTTTCTGGATCTACTATGAAAACAGAGGTCCTTCATGAACACAAACCTTAGAAAGCTGTCTCAGATTTGGCCCATGGACTGCAATAAAAAGCCTCTAAGATTATTTACTTCTAGACTGACAGCATGGGACTGATTCTTCATGTACCAAAGAAATAAATGTGACTTCTCTCTACATGTACCAAAGGTAAAACAAAGAAAATTATTCACTAGGGATAAAATAATCCATATTTATTATTATAGAGGAAGGGGAAAGAATAAGAGGATTGGTACCAGAAGAGCCAACTATATGAATTTTAAAAGGATAAGCCTTTTCTAAATCCCTACTTCCTTTTCTATAGAATACAAAAGAAAAGTATATATAGCCCTATTTTGAAGATTAAATATGGTAGTTATCTGTAACACAATATAGGTAGGTACTCTATGGGTAATAGCTGAGATCTATAAAACATTTCAATGAGCAAATATATAAACTCATCTAATCCTCATGTGTATTTCTCTACTTGATGAGATCACTGAAAATCAAAGAACAAATCTCAATTCTCTCTTTTAAAGCAAAACAAAACAAAACTTCATCAAATGTATTACAGAACAGATATGTATAAAGCATGAAACAGAGATAAAGAAAATAAAACTATAGTAAAAAGTCAAAAAGTTCACAAATCCCCAAGTGATCTGTGATGGAGTTTAAACAGATGTATTTATGTATAGAAATTAATTAGGTTTTACATGAAGATTTGCAGTTACATAGAAAAGTATGTAAATTACATATCAATTAAAAAATTTTAAGCAGAGTTAAACATTTCCCTTCAAAAAGAAAAGTAAGGTCTTATAAAGGGATATCATTAACATTTAGTTTTGATTAGAGAATAAATGCAATTCAAATTAAACCAAATAGGAATAAGTTCATTCCCTACTAGATAACATTCTCAACGGAGAAATACATACAGATATATTCTAAGCACTTGGAATATGGTGCATATGTAGGGCAATATCAAACTTTCATTTTAAGAACATCTATCAAACTAGACATATAAAGAAACTTTCTCAATCTGATAAACTGCACCTATGAAAAGCCTATAGTTAGTATTATACATAATGGTGAAAGACTGAACGCTTTCCCCCTAAAATAGGAAACAGTAAGAATGTCTGTTTTCATCATTGATATTTGGCTTTTTATTTAGGGTTCAAGTCAGGGCAATAGGACAAGAAAAATAAACTAAAGGAATTCAGATTAGAAAAGAAGAATTAAAACTATCTCTAATGGGACCAGCAGATGGCATAATGGTTATGTTGCTGGACGCCCACATAGCTGACCGTGGTCTGAGGCTTAAAAATCACGCTGTGTGTGTGTGCATGCATGCCCAGAATCCCAACAGAAGAGTGAAGGAGAAGGTACTGCAGTGTGGCTATCCCACCGCAGGGATGACTTCTTACTTTCTGTTATCTGGCAAGTACCCATGCCATGTAGCAAAAAAAAATCTCTCTCTCTAAAAAAAAAAATCCAACCAACCAAACAAACAAACAAAAATATCGAATCCTTATAGATGTCATGATATTATATATAAAAAAATCCTAAGGAATAAACTAAAAAAACATTAGAATGAATAAATGAGTGCAGCAAGGTTATAAGCTACACACAATCCACTGCATTTCTACTAGTGAGAAACTAACCAAAAATGAAATTAAGAAAACAATTCCACTTATAATAACATCAAAGGAATAGAATACCTTGGCATCAAGTGAAGCAACAACTAAACTCCCCACAAAATTTACATTCTGAACATAATATCTAACAAAATTGAAACCACACCACTTTCAGGAAGACCTAAATAAAAGCAAAGATTTTGACTATCTAAAGACTTACAAAGGATAAAATCAAGAAGTAGCATAAAACATTAATAGAAAGCAAATACTATCAAGTATAAAATGAGTAGAGAACAACCATTATTACAAAATCTGCCTACATTTCCTTTTTACAGATTTTTGAAAGCTTTGTTCTCCGATGATTGGATAATATTATACAGTTATTGCCTTAAAAATGGAA
>NW_006159478.1:668431-707168 GCF_000334495.1 Tupaia belangeri chinensis | reverse complement strand
CTTCCTAAGAACTAAAGGAAAAAAACTGAAGTTAAGAAGATGACTATTTCTCTGACTATGTGTGTACGGTAACAGACCCTGAGATGAATAAAAATACACACTTACCTGTGAAAGGCTCTCAGCATGTATTAAGTTGGTATTCTTCAATTTACGACTGCTCATTTTAACAAATTCAAGTCCTTAAAAAGAAATTACCATGAATGTAATAAATACTATTTTCTTGAAGATATCTAAGAACTTATTCTATAATCGAAATAAATATAAACTTTTAAATATAAAAATGTCCACATTTTAAAAATATTATAAATCCCCAAAGGTTCCTTTTTGTCCAAGTACAGGCTTATTTGATAGTCTCATACTAAACATTGTATGGTTTTTACTACTCACTTTCTCTTAAATCTACTGTATACCATGCCTTTCATATATCTTCATTTTTTGACCTATCTCCTTTCCTTGTTAGAGAATACCTTTCCCATCCCTCAATCCATCCAACAGAATCAACCGTTAATAAAATCTTTCCTTTTCTTGATACTGAAAAATACATAATCATATTGTAGACTAGGTTAATGGACTCTGTGTTTTGTTTTTTAATATTGCCAGAAGGCACATATGCTAGACACAGAGAGAGAATAGGAGAGAAAGCAGTCCCCAGTAAGGTGTGATTATATCACAATCCTTTTTCCTCCATTCTGTCAGATTTGGGTTATGCACCACATGTGCTGGGTTTTTTTTTCCAGCCACTAAGGTCTGGGATTCAAACTACAGTAACACTGTGTGAGATTTGATTCCCTACTCATGTTGCATTTAACTGTTGCACTACGGGGGAGAAGTCATGCACAATAGTACCCTGGGAAGTTAACCTTCCTTGGTCTTGACTATGGGACCCTGAAATGACCTTTTAACTCAGTTCCAGTTCCCTTTACCCTGATCTGAGATCAGTCCTGCTACCAAAAGTACAAGAAGGCACCCTTATCTGAGTTCTTGGGATAGGCTTGACAAACTCCATCTTGTAGCAGATTCTGAAATGGTTTGAATCTTGACTCCCCAGCACTTGACTGCAGCCTGAGAGCAATCCTGCCTGCACAAGGAACTGCTGGCAGATTACCCCGTCTGTCATTTGAACAAGACGGCTGACCTCAGTGCCATGATGAAATAGGTCTTAATCTTGCATTTAGTCGCTCTCGGCCATAGTCTCACTGCAATTCTGCAGACAAAGTGACCAGCCAGGAGACATGCTCTTCTGTGTGTACCTAGGGACAGACTTGAAGAGATCAGGCCCACAACGGATTTTGAAACAGCCCTGAGTCTTGGCCCCAGCTCCTCTGAACTGTAATCAGAGAGCATTTCTGCCTATCAAGGATCCTGGCAGGAGGCAGACCTGTCCATATGCTCACAGGCAGGCTAACCAAACTAGGTCCTACAAAAGTTCCTGAAAATTCCCTGAAAAGCAGATACTATCCCTCTCAACATGACCTGAGGACAGGCCTACCCTGCCTAGGACATGCTGGGAGACATGACCCCAAACGGACCTGAAGATCTTAATCTTGTGGTAGACCCTGAACCAGCACTGTAACTCAGTTCTAGTTATACTCATGGCCTGGAGTGATATACTTGCCTAGGGGCTTTCCCAGTGATCCAGACAGAGGCCTTCTAGGGTTACAGAGCCAGCCACATCAGTCCACACACTTGGTAACAATCTGCCATCCACAGACTCTCATCCTATCATTTGCTGTATGAACTAATGTCCCAAGGAACCAGACATTATTTATGCTGACTATATTCTCTGGTAACAGGCCCGCCAACCATAGACCAAAATACAGACCCAGCAGCAGCCACATGACCTGGCTCAACCCTCATTTGACCTTAAATGTGGAGAAATCCCATCAGTTTGAGAATCTCACAGGAGAAGGCCTTAACCTGTCAGTCAGTATTAATGCCTGGAAGACTTAATTGTATGTTTAAAAACACAGATACAAAAGCAAAGTTAGGAGGATAACACAGAATCAGGCAAATAAGACATACCAAAGGAATAAAGATCAGACTTCTTCCTCCCAAATTAATGGAGTCTATGAATTGTTCAAAAAAAATTTCAAAACTATCATCTTGAAGTTTACTGAGAAGCAAAAAAAAAACCAAAAAAAAAAAAAAAAACAAACAAACAAAAATGGGGAAATGGAGGAAAAAGATTGCTGGGTGACCATGCACCACTGGGGGTGGGGGGATGCTTTCTCGCTTTCTTTCTTTCTCTTGAGAGCGTGCGCACCCAAAGATAATAAAAAAAGAAAGTTTATTTAAAAAAATCTGTATTACATTACTTCAAGATTTTTTTTTTTTGCATCAAATAAACTCATACTCAAGTTCTGTTTCCATAAACATTTTGAAGTCCTATTTTATTTCTAAAATAGTATAAAGATTAAAACTGACTATAGCTAAGATCATCTGTTAAGGGATACAAAATATGAAAGATGCAAATCTATAAAATTAAAAACACAAAATGTTGAGGCAACCAAGTGGTGTTGTGATTAAGATGCTGGACTCCCACGTGACCGACCACAGTTCAAATCCTGGACATGGAGGCTTGCTTTCTCAATTTCCCTCTCTCAGTGCCTCTCTCCTGTGAGTACACATGGCCTCTAGCACATTAAAAAGTAACAATAATAGTAAAATGAAATAAATCTTACCCAAAACAAAACAAATAAGCAAAAAATATTGGGGAAGTAAAAGGAATAGAGCTTTTATATGCTATAGAAAATAGGTTCTCATCTTAAAATAACCTGTTTTAACTATAAGATCTTAAAGTATGTTTTCGTGGAGGGCATGTGTGTACTGGGAAGTTTTCCCGGACAGCTTATGTACACTCCAGAAAGACAGACAGGGAGAAAACAACTCTCCCAATGGAACATGGTCATGCTACAATCCCTTCTCTAACTCTCCAACCTGATTTGGGGCATACATACACCTGGCATATTTTTCACACCTCCAGGGATGGGATTTAAACCACTTGATTAGCCATGTATAATCTAGCTCCCTTAACCATCAGACTACAGGAATGGTCCTTTATCGTAAGATGCTTTACGTTAGCTTCATGGTTACCAAACAGCAAAAACCTTTAGTACGGGGGCCAGAAGGTAGCATAGTGATTAGGGTAGCATAATGGTTATAGCCCTGGACTCCCACATGGCTGACTACAGTTCAAGTCCTGGACCTGGCAGCTTAAAAATCATACTGGGTGCACATGCATGCATGCCTTAAATCCAAGGAAGAGGCTGGAGAATAAGGAATTGTGGCAATGGCCATCCCTCATGGGGATGATTTCTCACTTTCCCTCTTACTGTCTCTGTTTCTCTCTGGTGAGTGCACATGCTCTAAGGCAAAAACTTTAAATCAAACAAACAAATCTACAGTATGTACAACAAAGAAAAAAGAGAAGGTAATCAAAGTACAGTACTATACAAAATCATGAAATCAAAATGGAAGACAAGAGAGGAGGGAAAAACAAAGGATCTACAACAAAACCTGAAAACAAAATGACAGGTCTGGCCCAAACCTCTCCTTCCAGCCTAACACCCAGTGAAAAGCCGGAATCCAGCATCTGAGGAAGGCCTAGCCCTGCCCCTTTAACTCGAAAGCCTCTGCCCCAAACCTCTCCTTCTGACTCAACAGCCAGTGAAAAGCCGAAGGTAGGAAATAATGTATGACCAGAAACCACCACCACAGAGGCACAAGAAATATGGGAAATCAAGAAAATATCTCTCCCCCAAGGGGAAAGAACAGTCCTTCATCATCCATAGACAGTACAACAGAACTTATGGAAATGCCAGATAAACAATTTAGGATATTCATAGTGAAGCTATGAACTTCAGAACAGAATTGCTAGAGATGAAGGAGGTAATTCAGAAAATCAAAACCTCCCTTGAAAGTATTAAAATCAGACTAGATCATGCAGAAGACTGAATATCAGATGTAGAAGACAGAACCTCTGATCTAGAAAAATTCACCAAAAAGACTGAGAAAATAATGCCAAAAAATGAGAAAAATATACGAGTAACACTAGACACCATTAGATGCCGAAACACCTGGATAATCTGTATCCCAGAAGATGAAGAAACTAATCAGGGCTTTGATAATCTAAACCATGAAATCCTGGAAGAAAACTTTCCAAACCTAGAGAGGCATTCAAATATCCAGACCCACAAAACACAGAAGACCCCACATAGAATCAATCCAAGAAGATCTCCAAGGCACATCATAGCCAGATTGACCAACTAAAGACAGAGACAAGATACTAAAATTGGTAAGAGAAAAATGTCAAGTTACTTTTAAAGGATACTCCATCAGGCTAACATCGGACCTCTCCTCAGAAACAATGCGAGCAAGGAAAGAATGGGAAATATATTCAAAGTGTTAAGTGAAACACAATTTTAAACAAAAATACTATATCTGGCAAGATTATCCTTCATATGGGAAGAAAAGATGAAAACATTCTTAGATAAACAAAATCTGAAAGAATTTACCCATATCAGACAAGCTCTTTAAGAAGTTCTGAAGGGAGTACTATACCAGGAAAACTAAAGACAGAAAAAGAGAACAAAAAATGACCAAAAAAAAGGCCAACTTAATGGTAGGGACAAGCTCTGAAATAGCAATAATAATGCTCAACATTAACGGTTAGGACAGACCACAGTAACACTGCAAATTCAACAAAAGAGAGATTAGATAAGAGTGAACTGGTAAAATAGAATTCTATGACTTTTTTTCTAAAACATTACTGACTTTCTTCTATGGTTTATCTTCCAGATTTAAGGATTTTTGTTTTCTTTTGAGTTGTTGAGTTCAGCAATTTGTTAAAAAAAGAACTTTTTAAATTGGAACATAAACTTTTCTCCCTTCCTGACTCCTTTGCAATTAGAAAATATTTGTGAGTATTTTTTTTTTTTGAGAGGTTTTTGCTATAGGGTGTGTGCACTTGCCAGAAAGACAGAGAGAGACAGAGAGACAGAAAGTGAGAAATCACCCCACAGAGGGGATGGCCATGCCACAATCCTTTCTCCTCTATTCTCCTCTCAGGATATTGGACATGCACACACACACATGCACCCTGCATGAGTTTAAGCCACTGGGTCCGGGACTTGAATCGCAGTTTACTACATGAGAGTCCAGTGACATAGCTATTACGCTAACTGCGGTCCTGTGAGTATTCTTATTTTGTGGAAGAATGGTTATTTGCTTAAGTTCAATAATACAATAGTATCTGTTGCCTTGCATCAGAAATTGAATTCTAATGGAGCTTTGGGCAAATAACAGACCAAACTGAGATTAACCTACTTTTTCTGTATGTGTGCAAATAAGTTAGTTTATACCTCTCTTTAGTAAAAGGGGGAATGGAGAGAGAAAATCAAAATGTTTCGGAAGAAAATTATAGTGTACTTGTCACTAGATTCTAGCTTTGTCCATACTTTAAGATCTTTTGTAAATCAATAAAATGTGAAAGAAAAAAAAAGTTTAGTATGGAAGGGAGGGAGGGGAAAGGGGAAGGAAAAAACGGGTAAAAGTATGCTTAACTGACAAAAAATGAGAAGCTATTTGCTGATGATAATGTATATAGTAATATCCTTGTCTTAACTGACATGAATGGTATTTGTGTTAGAAAAAAATGTATATTATAAACACATGTGATGAAATGTAAATAAAAAAATAAAATAAAAAACCAAAAAATGGATGTAATAAGTTTTTATCTTGAATATAAATGGATTAAATTCCTCAAAAGATACATACAGCTAAATGGATAGAAAAGCAAGATGAAACTATATATTTGCTGCCTACAATGGACTTTACATTTAAGTAAATATACTGAAAAAAGGAATGAAAAGGCATCACATGGAAACAGAAACAAAAAGAAAGCGGTGTAGTAGCTATACTTTGATTTAACAAAAATAAACTTTAAGTCAGTAACTGTAAAAGGAGGCAAAGATGGTCACTTTTTAATTGTAAATATATGTGTACACAAACACACACACACACCTGTAATTGGAGAACCTAAATATACAAAGCAAAAATTAAAAGGTCTGAAGGAAGAGAATAAGAGCAATATAGTAATAGTAAGAGACTTCAATGTCTTATCTTTAAACAATGAATAGGCGACCTAGACAATCAATAGGGAAACACTGAACTTGAACTACATTTTGGAACAAATGAACCTAACAGACATAGACAGAACATTCCATCTCTAATAGCACTAGAATAAATGTTCTTCTCAAGTGCACATGAAACATCTTCCAATATAGATATTAGAACACAAAACAAGTCTTAAGAAATTTAAGAAGACTGAAATCATATCAAGTATCTTTTTGACCATGGCTATATAACAAATTAGTAACAAGAGAACATTTGGAAAAGTCTCATATATAGAAATTAAGAACATGCTCTTAAACAAAACGCATTGAAGAAAAACAAAAGAGAAACAAAAATTATCTTCAGACCCATACAAACTAAAATACCATACACCTAATTTTTGGGATTCAGAAAAAGCAGTTCTTTTTCTTTTAAGAGAGAGATTTTTTGCTAGGGGGTGTGTACTCACTGGAAAGACACAGAGAGACAGAAAGTAAAAATCCCCCTCAGGGGGAGATGGCCACATCACAGTCCCTTCTCCATTCCCATCTTGAGATTTTGGGCATGCATGAACACATGCCCAGCATGAGTGGTTTGAGACTTGAATCGTGGTTGACTACGTGGGAGTCCGGTGACGTAGAACTTACGCCATTTGCTGGTCCCAGCAAAAGCAGTTCCAAGAGTGAAATTTATAGCAATAAATGTCTACGTAAGAGAGATAGCATGACCAGTACGTGGGTCTGGGTTAAGGCACTGGATTCCCTCGTAGCGACTATGGTTCGAGTCCTGGATTTGGTAACTTTAAAATGTGGATGAGCATGCCCAAAATACCAGGAAGAGAATGGAGGAGAGGTACTGCAGTGTAGCCATTGCCCTAAGGTTTGAATTCTCTTTTTCCCAACTCTTACTGTCTCTCTCCCTGAAGAACATATGCCCTGTGGCAAAAACATACAAAAAAAGAGAGAGAGAGAGAGAGAGAGAGAGAGAGAGAGCTCTCACATAACTTGATATTATATCTCAAAGAACTAGAAAAAGAACAAACTAAGCTCAAAGTCAGCAGAAGGAAAGAAACAACAGAGATCAGGGCAGAAATAAAGAGACAGAGAATAGGAAAATAATAGAAAAGATCAGTGAAACAATTTTTTTAAACAATAAAGCTGACAAAACTTCAGATTAACCAAGAATTAAGTAAATAAAATCTAAAATAAAAGGCATTACTAGTAATAAAACAGAAATACAAAGGATCAGAAGAAACTACTATAAATAATTACATGTCGGCAAATTGGATGGTCTAGAAAATATGGACGTAGTCCTAGGAATATATAATTATTAAGACTAAATTTTGCAGAAATAGAAAATCTGCACTAGGAACGAGTAAGGAGATAGTCAGTAATCAAAAACCTCAAGGGTGGCTCCAAAGTGCAGTAGTGAAAGTTCTAGTTGGGCCAGCATGTGGTGTAATGGTTAGACACTATACCCACATAGTTGACTCCAACATGGTTTGAATCCCAGACCTAATGGCTTAAAACTTGAAACTCATGCAACGCACGTGGGCATGCGTGCCCTGAATCCCAAGAGGAGAATGGAGGAGAAGGGATTACAGTATAGTCATGTCCTCTGGGAGGTGGGGGGGAGATGATTTCTTGCTTTCTCTTTGGGGAGTATACATGGTCTATACCAAAACTCTCTTAAACAAACAAACAAACAAAAACTCTATGTACAGGAGCTAGGCCTCAAAGGGACAATTGCAGATAGAATTCTAACATCAATAGCTTAAAAAGCATATTTGATATGTATGTGTGCCTTCCCCAAATCCCAAAAGGATGGAGAAATGGAGGGGAAGGGATTGTAGCATGACCTCTCCCTCCTCCCTCTCTCTCTCTGGCAAGCACATCCATCCTATTGCAATTAAAAAAAAAATACCCTCCCCCAATAAAAAAAAAAGCACGCAATCTGAAGGCTTTAAAACTAAATTCTACCTGAGATTTTAAAAAAAGAAAAGAAAAAGAAATAATACTGGAGTCAGCCAATGGCATGGTGGTTAAGGTAGTTGCATCCCACATGGTCGACTGTGAGGGTTCTAGTCCTAAACTGGCAGCTGGAAAAACATGCCAGAGGTGAAAGCCTGCAGGACCAAAACCCTGAGAGAAGAATGGAGGAGAAGGGATGGCAGCATAGCCATCCCTTCTAGGGAGTGATTTCTCACCTACTGCCCTCTGGCCAGTGCATGTGCTCTATAGCAAAAACTAAACAAACAAAAACCTGCAACCTTTTTTGTTTGTTTGTTTTTGATTTGCCATAGGGCGCATGCACTTCCCAGACAGAGGGAAAGTGAGAAATCGTTCCCCAGAGGAGCTGTAATCCCTTCTCTTACATTCTCCTCTTAGGATTTTAGGCATGTACACACATGCCTAGCCTGAAGTTCCCAGGTCTAGGACTTGAACCACACAGCTGTGGGATCCAGCTGCTTTAACTTCCATACCACTTGCTGGCCCGATACCAACCTTTTTCAAATTCTTTCCAAAAAAATTGAAGAAGGAATATTTCCAGTCTTCTTACCCTGATCCCAAAGCTAGACAAGGACATTGCAAAAAAAGAAAAGAAAAAAAAAAAAAAGACAAAATACGAGCCAACTGAATTCAATAATACATTAAAAGGATCATGCACCATGATCAATGGGATTTATCTCCAGGGTGCAAGAATGGCTCAAAATATGCAAATCTCTAAATGTGACAAACTACATTGACAGAATAAAGAACAAAAAAATGATCATATCAATAGATTCAGTAATATCTTTTGATAAAATTCAGTATCCTTACATGATTAAAAACTCTCGATACTTTAGGTATAGAATAAATGTGCCTTAATACCATAAAGACCACATACATTGGAAGTCTAAACCTAATATCATACACAATAGTGAAAAATTCAATGTTTCACTCTAAGATCTCTTAGTATTTTGTCTGGAACAATCAGTAATTCTCTGCACCCTGACTCATTCCTGTCTCAGGTCTTAGCTAAGATAGTATGATACTCCCTTGGGGGATATTTTCTGTGATATCACTGTAAACTCTTTGGGAAAAGTCTGAGGATTATGTTTCCCTCATGTGCTTTCAAGACATATGCTATCTTACCTCGTCACAGAATTTTAATGCACAGTGATGCAAATGGAGTTCTTAGAACTTTTTCACCAGCTGAGCCTAAATTTCAGTCCTTGATTCTGTAGAATGATCTTTGCAAATTAATAAATAATCATACTAGGAAGAAGAACCAAGACTAAGAACAATTAGAGATGGGAAACAAAACTAAACTAAGCACAGGATCAGACTTTTGTTCTAAACAATTTCTAACACAGTACTACATTGACAATGCAATAAAGGACCAAATGCCTTCAAAGACAACTTCAACTAAGGCACTTCAGAACTAACAAGGCAGACTTCTATAGTATGCATGCACCAAGTTTTCCTCAACTTAAAATAATAGTTTTAAATATGGAAAATTTAAAAAATTATGAGCAGATTCATAAAAACAGTTAAACCAACTTACAAAGGCCACAAACTAGTAATGCTAAAAAAACTATTTGAAACCTGGAAGTAATTCTAATTGCTAGAACCTGCTCCCAGATTGACTGAGGTAGAGCTTGAGAACTACATTTCTAATAAGTCCCCAGATGATACTCTTGCTCTTTTTCCAAGAACCACAGTTTATGAACTACCGAGAAAATTGATTTAATTATTGTACATTCCACACCCAAAGTGATAAAACTGATTAAATTCTTTTTTCTTTTTTTTTTGGAGCGGTTTTCGCTATAGGGCACATGCGCTCGCCAGCAAGACAGAGAGAGACATAGAGACAGAAAGCGAGAAATCACCCCCAAGGGGGGATGCTCACGCCGCAATCCCTTGTCCTCCATTCTCCTCTCAGGATCTTGGGCACGCATGCACATGCACCTGGCGTGAGCTTAAGCTACTGGGTCCAGGACTCGAACCATGGTTGACTACATGGGAGTCCAGCAACATAGCCATTATGCCTACTGCTGGTTCCCCTGATGAACTTTTAATATAAGATAAAATAAATCTATAGGTACAGATAGCATTTACTAAAACTAAGCTATGTTGAAGCTGAAATGTATCTGCAGATCACGGAAGGAAAGCAGAACTTGGAACGGGAAAGCCATCAAGAGGCCAAAGAAGGTTAATCGTGGCAAATAAGCAAACCACCTATGAAGCCCTAGAAGGCTTTCTATACAGAGGAAAAGAGATCGCAGATAATAAGCTACAAGAGGAAACAAAAAACTGGAAAAAGCTTCTATTTCCTTCTATTACTGACAATATACAAAAGGTATTGTCCTATCATCTGATAATTAAAAGACTTGTGAGGATGTTCTAAATAAGTAGTTTTATGATCTACATTGGAGAATATTATGGTTGAATATTTATAAAGACTTTTTAAAAAAATTTATTTATTTCGCTTATGAGACAGAGAGACAGAGAGTGACAAAGTCACTCCCAACAGTGTCCAGCCAGCCTGGATCCCTGGCAAGTGCAAGTGACCACCAGCATGTACATAGAGGTCTCAGGACATGAACCTGGAATTAACCATGTAGGTTCAACTGTATTACTACTGAATGCTCTCAGGCCCCAATATTTACATAAACTTCTTTTAAAAGAATTACTAATTTTTATTTATTTATGATTACATATTTTTCGATTTGACCAGCGAGAGAAAGGAAAAGTGAGGAAGCAAGCCACCAAGTTTAGGACTCGAATCTTGGTGGCCCAAATATCAGAAAAGTCATCAAAATCATGACTAGGCTTTTCTTTAGGAGACCAAAACATAGGGGATGGATAATTCTGAAATACAATGGATAGTTTTCCAGATGTTCAAGACTGATAATATATTTCTTTCTGAATGTTTATCTGTACAGTCTTTTTTGTAGGCATGTTTATTTTTAAGATGATAAACTTTTTTCATCTCATTAAAAAGTAGTATGGATTTAGTATAAAACTTTGGAATTCTAAAAATGAATTATAAAGTTCTAGGGTAAAATGGAATCAGAGAATCCTTCTCCTTTCAGTATCTAATAAAGCAAACAAAAAGACAGTTAAAGAAAAAGACAAACGTTAATAACAAAAAACAAACAAAAGCTTAGAAAGGTCTACAGTAGTTCTGCAATGTTTCCAACTTAAATCTCACTCTTAAAAGTTGTACTGACATCAACAAAATATCCAAAATTCTAATCAAAATGTTATATATGAAGAGAAGCAAATTGATAAAAATTATAATTTAATTACTAAACTTCAATCTAGAAAAAGAATTCATCAGGACTTTAAGCAGAAAAATGTCTAGAAAGGAGAAAATTAAATGCTGAATAATAATGGAAAAATATCTACAAAGTTCTGAGAGAACAATATAAAGATTCCTATCTTGCAAAGATATCATTACACATATCAAAATATCAAGTAAAGCCTCACTGAACAAGAATAAACTTAATACTTAGTAAAGAGAAGAAATAAAGCCTTGTTGGGATTTTGTGTGGAGGCGGTGAGAGGTGGGGTCATGAGAAACTTAATGAAATCCGGCCAATTAAAGTATGATTCAAAACAAAAACAAATACATGCCCACACAACCATACACATGGTGTTTAGCCTGGAATCCACTAAAATAACTAAAATTAAACAATTTAAAAAGTTATAGTTGCAAAATAGTGCAACTATAAAATATAAACATAAATCTTGATAATGTGAAAATAATTATACACCCAAAATGGAAAAAATGGGATAGATGCATCACAATGCTAACTTCTTCATTTTTTAGAGTAGGAAGACTAATATCTAAGTTGAAACATTCAGTATAGAAAGGAATTTCCTTCTGTTAGAATCTTTCAGAAAATGGAACAAGACAGGAAGAATTAGTGAATTCAGCTGACTTGCTGAACTTAAAGCTTTGTTGTTATTATTCTTTTTGCTATAGTGTGTGTGTGTGTGTGTGTGCACCAGACAGAAACAGAGAGTAGACAGAGAAAGAAAGTGAAAAATTACCCTCCAAGAGGCATGTTCATGCCACAACACACGCTTCCCAGTCTCCTCTTGGGATTTTGGACGTGCATGTACAGGTGTCAGACATGTTTCTCAAGACAGCAGGTCTAGGACTCAAACTGTGGTGTCAACCATGCGTGATCCAGCACCTTAACCTGCATGCGACCTACTGACCTTTAGATTGTTTATTTATTTATTTATTTACTTTTTAAATTGCCACATAGACTGAGAGTACCCCCCCAATGGGGAAGAGTGATGCAGTAATCCTTTGTTCTCTATTGCTCCGTCTCATCAGAATTTAGGGCAGTTATACACATGTGCACACTTGCCTGACGATTCAAAAGGAAAGAATCCTCCCCTCCCAACTCATTCTATGAAGCCTCTATCACCTTGATACCAAAACCAGACAAGGACATAACAAAAATAAAAACTATATACCAATATCCCTGATGTATACTGATACAAAAATTTTCAACAAGATACTAGTATACTTGGGGCTGGCAGGTGGTATGGTGGTTAGGGGCGCTGGACTCCCACACGGCCAACCACTGTTCAAGTCCCAGACTTGGCGGTCTGCTTTCTCTCTCTGTCCCTCTGTGGTCAAATTTTAAAATAAGTAAATAAGTAAATAAATAAATAAACCATATAATCTTAACTATAGGAGATGAAAAAGCATTTGATAAAATACAACATCTCTTAATGATCAAGATTCTCAACAATGGGCCAGCAGGTGGCATGGTGGTTAAAGGTACTGGACTCCTACAAAGCTGAGTATAGTTCAAGCCCAGACCTGGTGACTTGCTTTCTCACCCTCCCTCACTCCCCAACCCTGGTGAGCACATGTGCTCTATAGCAAATTAAAAATAATAACAACAATACATCAAATTAAATAAATAATTCCTTAAACATTATTTTATAAAAGGCTCTTAGCAAAATAGGGGTATAAGGGACATTCCTCAACACAATAAAAGGCACATATGGCAGACCGATTGCAAACATCAGAATGTAAAAAAGCTAGAAGTCATCCCAGTAAATGCTGGAACAAGACAAGCCTGCTCACTTTCTCGACTCCTTTTCAACGCAGTGTTGGAAGTCTTAGCCAATGCAATCAAACAACATAGCAAAATAATGGGCATTCAGATAGAAAAAAGATGCCAAAGTGTCCCCATTTGCAGATGATATGATTATATACTTAGAAAATCAAAAGGATCTACCAAAAAACTCTTAGAAGTGATAAATGAATCCAGTAAAGTAGTAGAATACAAAGTTAACATGCAAAAATCTATAGCATTTTATACATCAGCAATGAACAGACCAAGACAGAACTGAAGAAAGCAACCTCATTTACAACAGTCACAAAACAAATAAGATACCTAGGAATAAACCTAATCACAGAGGTGAAAGAGACCTCTACAAGAAAAACTATAAAAAAGTGAAAAAAGAAGTTGAATATGATACAAACAAAATGGAAGGACATACTGTATTCTTGGATTGGAAAAACCAATATAATCAAAATGTCAGTTCTACCCAAATTAATTTAAATATTCAATATGATTCTCATCTAATTCCTTGAGACATTCTTCACAGAAATAGAAAAAAAATTATAAAATTTATCTTGAATCATAAAAGACCCTGCAGTGCCAAGGAAAAACTGTGGAAAAAGAATTAAATAGGATACATCCTACTAGTCAACTTCAAAATATATTACAAAGCAATGATAATCAAAACAGCATGGTACTGGCACAGAAACAGATACATAGACCAATGGAAAAGAATAGAGATTCCAGAAATAAACCCCAAGCCATACAGCCAGCTGATCTTTCACAAAGGGTACACGACATGCAGTGGAGAAGAGTCTTTTCAACAAACAGTGCTAGAAAAACTGGATATGCACCGGCAGAAAAATGAAAAGTATGTTCTTGCTAATGGGACTCTTCAGTTTATGCAAGAAGCATAGGAGACCACAGTCCTACATCCTGAGGATGAGAAGCCATATTCAATGAAAAACCATATTCTCTAATTGTGTTTTATCAATAAATAAGCAGCTCCCTGTTCCATCCCTCACCAGCATGACTGGGTAACCTCACTGGTATTAATGAAAATATGAGTGAATATTTATTACTTATACCAAAATAAGATACAAAAGTTTTGTTGCAGTCTCCTTCAAGCATTCTGTCGACTCTCGATGTGGAGCTGCTACCTCTTTACAATGACACAGACATTTAAATTTCCTAGTGGTGTAAATATTTCCTTAATAAAATATCTATTTGGAATATAGGCAAAAAAAAAAAAAGTATTTTGAGGGGACAAGAGTAGTGCTAAAATTCTTTTTCTTTGATTTAAGATAGTATTATTTGTCTTAGATTTTTTCTTACATAATATCATACAATACAAAGGAAAATCTTTTTCAAATTCCAAAACAGGGGAATGTTCAAATACTTCACCTACTCCTTGTATTTCAAAATAACTTTATCATGATGACTTTAAGGCACTAAAATACTAAACATGTTTTCATAAAGGTTGCTGACCTCATTTTCACATTTGAAAAAACAAATACATATTTACGCACAGATCCAGATGCAGGCAGATCCAGATTGAGAACTTGGGTGTCCTATCTCCATCTTTTTCTGCAAACTTTTACCACCATCACCACCCTCCCATGCCATCTCCTCTCCCCCTCCGTTCCTGCCCGAAGTAAAATGGCTGCTAAGAGATAACTAACCAATGATCAAAACAAACAGGTTCTAATATAGTTTTCTATATTCATGCCATTCCTTATATAACTTTTCTCATGTAAACCCCAATATCTGTCTCAATAAAATGCTACCCTTTCTGGTAAGAGACATAATAGTAACAACTCTCATATAAAGAAACCTCAAAAACTAAGTAAGTACCAATCTTGTTAGTTGGATGCACTAAGAATTCAGTCTCTTACTTGGAAAAAAAAAAAAAAAAAAACTTAAAAATGCCCTGACCATTCAGTCCCCTAATTCTTTTATTTCTTTTTAAGTTTTTTGCAGTAGGGTGTGTGCTATCACAGGAGGAAGAGAAAGAGAAAAAGTGAGAAATCATCTCCCAGAAAGGATGGCCACGTCACAATCCCTTCTCCTTTATTCTCCTCCTGAGATTTTGAGCACGCATGCACACATGCCTGGCATGATTTTCAAGTCACTAGGTTTGAGAGGTGAATCATAGTCAGCCATGTGGGAGTCCAAAAGCTTAACTACTATGCCACATGCTGGCCCTCAAAAGACAGAGCTAGTTCATGACATCCAGATTACTCCCTTGAAAAGACAGCAGGTAAACAAACATGGGATCTCCAAAACTGGATCTATGATGTTCTCTATTTGTCAACAATAAATGATCTTTTCTAACTAAACACATTAAAAAACACAGGGTGAAATAATCTTTCCCCCTTTGGTTGTAGACAGACTGTAGGGCAGTGATTGCACCCTGATGGAAGGGCAGGTTTGGAAACAAAGACATTTCTTATTTAAGGCTGACTGAGAACACCAGTTTACCCTGACTTTCTTCAGAAAAGTCACTGATGTTATGTAATAACTATAAAAACAATAGATCTATACCATCAGAAAAGCTAAAAAGTTGAGACAACCAGAATGCTGAAGAACTTCTGGAAGATATAAATAAAGCACATGGACTCTAAATCCATTAGAACTGAGGAGGTTACATCCTCATTACTTGTAAACAAAAACCTTTATAAAAATAAGTTCCTAGCAGAACTCTCTAAAATAACTACATATCTAAATAGCTAGAAGAGAATCATAAATGAGATGAGGCAAAAGAATTCAAGGAGTTTACCAAATCTCTAACTTTTAGTACTCAGTAGCACCATATGTTCCCAACTAAAGGTCAAAACTGTACAATTCTCTATAGTGACAGTTGCTTCAGCAAATAACTGGATTAGGCACTAATGCCTGAACAGAAAAGATAGTACTTTGGGTAACTTTTGGCCTTCACAGAGAGGAGTTCTTTCACTAAAAAAGCAAGGTTTCCTCATATTATAAAAGAAAACCTGGTATTCCACTGTACTTCAATTAGTCTCTCTTCCAGGCTATTTTGTTGATAGTAATGGAAAATACCTGAACTGGGTGATTTATAAAAATAGATTTAGCCAACTCTTAAGTTTGGAAGTCCAAGGTACAGGGGCCATCTATATCTAGCAGGTATCTTGCAGAATCGCAATCACGCTATGACGGTAAGAGCAGGTCACAGCAGCTCCGTCCATAAGTCAGTCTGTTTTGATCATACTCCTTTACCTAATAAACCTACTAGAAGTCAATCATGGAGCTCTGCCCTAATGCCTTTCATTGTAGTCTCTTTCCAAAGTCTCTAGTCCAAAGTCTCACCTTTGAATACCATAAAAATATTGTTTCCTCTTAATATTGTCACAATCAAATCTCAAAATATAAATTTTGTTGGGAAAAACCATAGTGGCCTCCAAAATAGCACCATATAGTTCTTAACCACCCAATATCCACGTATTTGAGTAATTTCCAACCACACTGTAGAGCAGATTAGTGTAACCAACAAGATATGGTAGAAGTGATGAGATGTGACTAATGAGAGTAGGTATTGACTTCCCCAGGACCATGTGATTTGGGGAAATCACCTGCTATGTCCTGAAACTGCCAAGTAACCCTATAAAGAGGTCAGTGTGGTAAAGTCAGAGGTCTCTTGCAAAGTGTCAGTAGTAACTAGTCAATCATGGGTATACCAGATCAGATACAGATTATCCATAAACCCTGCCTAATCTTTTAGGGGACTGAAAACCCAGCTGTCATCTTGACTGCAACTTCGTGAAATCAATCACTGATATAAACTAAATTCCTAACCCACATAAATCATGTCAGAAAAATTAATGTTTTAAGCCATTACTTATTCCTACATGGCAATGAATAACTAATTCATCTGTCTTCTGAGCTTATTAAAAAAAAGTGGGGTACGAAGGGACCAGCAGTTAGCGTAATGGCTATGTCACTGGACTCCCACGTAGTTGACCACAGTTAGTGTCCCGGACCTAGTGACTTAAAACTCACGCCGGGTGCATGTGCGTGCATGCCCAAGATCCCGAGAGGAGAATGGAGGAGAAGGGATTGCGGCGTGACCATCCCCCCAGGGGGTGATTTCTCGCTTTCTGTCTCTATGTCTCTGTCTGTCTGGCGAGCGCACGTGCCCTATAGCAAAAACCTCTCCAAAAATAAAAATAAAAAAAAAAAGTGAGGTACAATTATTGATGTAAGCTAAATTCGTAACCCACATCCACCATGTGAGAGAATACATGTTTTAAACCAATACTTATAGCTACACAGCAATGAATAAGCAATGTATCTGTTTTTTCAGTTCATTAAAAAAAATTGGAAGGATGCCCAGCAGACGGCATAGTGATAGTGGTTACATCGCTGGACTCCCACATGGCCAACCAGGTTTAAACCCTGGACCTGGTGCTTGAAACTCACCAGGTGCATATGCATGCATACCCAAGAATCCAGGAGAATGGAGCAGAAGGGATTGTGGCATGGCCATTCCCCCTGGGGAGTGAGTTCTCACTTTCCCTCTCACTGTCTCTGTCTGTCTCTCTTTCTAGTAAATACATGTGCCCTAAGGCAAAAACCTCTTAAAAAAAAAAAAACAATAGAAGTGCTGATATGTGGAACTAAACTAGATGTAGATATTGTAAATATTCTCTACAGAAAAATTATACAAAATGCCACAAAATCTACAGAATGTAATCAAGAAATTTTTATGGTATTAAGCAAACTTACTATTAAATAAGAAAAAAATATGCAATTTGCAACATGTCATACAGCTAGAAAAGGAACGACATAAATCAAGAGTATATATAAAGAATAGAGATTAAAGGAAAAACAGATAAAGTAATGATTAATAAAATAAAAAATCAATAGTAGGAAATATAAAATCAAGCCCAGTGGGTATAATACTCAGACGCTAGAGTCACATGGAAAATAATGGCTTAGGTTCTGATCACCCTGTAACATACAGGCAAGGGTGTACACAAACAGCCATGATTTCTGATTGGCTGGAAAGCAAGAATAAAGATGGGAGTTGTTGTTTGAAAAGGTCCTGCCAAAGGTGCCTGTTTCTCTTTCAATAAATGAACTTAAAAAAAAAAAATTAGAGGAAGAAAAAGCAGAGGTAAAAATCTTGAAAAAATCAGTATAACAAGATAAATGGAAAGTATACTCAAGATGAATCAAAAAAAGCTATAAGGCCAGGCAGTATTGAGATTGATTTTTTGAGCATTCAAGAAAGAAGTTCAAAGGCATTAAATACTGGGTCGTCAAGAAAGTCATGACATGTTTTTGCAGAGAAAAATATGTTGTGACTTTTCTGACTATCCAGTAATTCCAATGTCTAAAACAATAATGCAAACCTTTTGCCTTTATTCTAATTTTTTTTTTTTTAATTTTTGGAGAGGTTTTTCCTATAGGGCGCGTTTGCTCACCAGACAGACAGTGACAGAGAGATAGAAAGCGAGAAATCATCCCCCAGGGGGGAGGGCCACGCCACAATCCCTTCTCCTCCATTCTCTTCTTGGGATCCTGGGCACGCACGCACACACGTCTGGCGTGAGTTTAAGCCACGGGGCTGGGACTTGAACCGCGGTCAACTACGTGGGAGTCCAGTGACATAGCCATTACGCTAACTGCTGGTCCCTTGCCTTCATTCTGTGCACATTGTATAACCCTTGTTAATAAAACTGTACAAAGCTATTTAAAAAAGAATCTTTATATATCAAGCTAAAAGTTCATAAATAGACTCAAAGACCCTCAATCAAGTATTTATTAGTAAACAGCATAGGCAAGTAACAAAAAAATTTCTTATAAAAGTAAAAGCTTGGATCTTTAATTTGAAATATCGCAGATATAAAAGTTAGATTCCTTCAAATGTAAAGTGTTCAGTTTTATTCCCCAAATTATCAATGTAACCACTGAAATATGTTTATACTGACTTTGTTCAACTACATATGCTTATTGATAAAAATAAGTACATATAGTTGGTTGTCTGAGCTCACTGCTTCATCCGAGATATTACAAATAATGTGGGTCAGCTCTATAGCAGAGCACAGACAGCAGTGAGGTCCTGCTCAAGGATAACGGATCGCCACATGATACAGGTGGTTCAAATCTCTGGCCCAGCCAGTCCCAAACATGCTGAGCACCTGTGCAAGTACCCAAGCTGCAACAGGCTGGAGGGATGGAGGAAGGGAATCAATATCCAGACCCTATGAAGAGTGCTCAGATCTCTCTCTGTTATGTTCCCTATCATAAATAAGTTTTTAAAAAAGTCTTGTTTCAGTGATTACTGTATTAACTTATTAAACTGAAAAGTTACATTTTTTTCACATGTTAAGCTGCATTTTTAACTATCAGGGATAAGTGACAAAATTATTGAATGATATCCTGATGTTAAAACAAAATAACTTAGGGGGCCAACAGGTGGGGTAGTGGTTATGATGCTGGACTCTTGCATGGCTGCCAGCAGCTCAAGTTCTGGAATTGATGGCTTGAAACTCATGCTGAGAGAATGTGAGTTCATGCCCAAAATCCTGAGAAGAGAATGGAGGAGAATGATTCGGTGTGGCCATCCTCCCCACCCCGGGGGAGGGGGGGTGGGGCGGGGCTAAGACGCTGGACTCCCACAGGCTGACTGTGTTTTGAGTACTGGACCTGGTGCCTTGATTTCTCACTTTTCCTTTGTCTCTCTGACTCTCTCTGGTAAAAATAAAAGTAATAAATAATAAATTAAATAAAATAAATATTTTTTTTAAAGTTAGGAAAGCAACAAAATAAACTCTATCTTTAAAATCCAATTCTTCATAAAAAAATGTGCACTTTTTAATCAAGAAAAAATGAAATGAGCTACCAAATCTTTCGAACAAAAGCAAAGTGCTTTGCTTTGTTAATAGTCTGGGTTGATTATATTATGATTAATAAAACTACCAACTAATGGGACCAGCAGTTGGTGTAATGGTTATGTCGCTGGACTCCCGTGTAGTGGACCACGGTTTGAGTCCCAGGCCCAGTGGCTTGAACTCACGCTGGGCGCGTGTGTATGTGTGCTCAAGATACCGAGAGGAGGATGGAGAAGTGACTGTAGCATGGCCAACCCCCGGGGGCTGATTTCTCGCTTTCTGTCTGTCTGTCTCTGTCTTTCTGGCAAGCGCACGCGACTTATAGCAAAAACCTCTCCAACCCCCCCCCCCAAAAAAAAAACCCAAAACCCAAAAACCAAAATAAAAAACCTGACAACTAATAATGGTCCAAGCACTTATTGAAAAGTACTGTACTCAAAGGCTGTATTTCTAAAAGGCTGTACTCAATTCTGTATAGCCTTGCATCCAGCAAAAGGAAGTAATCACAGATATGCATTATGAGGATGCTTAATATAACAGATTGCAAAAAAAAAGAAAAGTAAAATATCCTGTAATAGAAAATTGCTTAACCAAGTCATGACACATATACAATGAAAAGATAATTAGTCTTCAACACCTATACTCTGGGCTAACGTTTTTAATATTAAAAGGGGGGGGGGCAAAAAATATAAAGTTTTGACAATAATCCCATGGAAGCTTCCAAAAACTCAGTTCACATTTTCAGGGACCCTTGAATACAGGCCCTTGAATTTTGCCACTCATGCGATCATCTTTAACCTTGACCTAAATAAATAAACTCTTTTGCTTTACTTACTTTGTCTCAGCATTTCTCTTAGGATGATAAGGTTTTCTGTATTAGCATATAAGGCACTTGGAAGCTGACACTCTCGCACAAGAAAAAAGCTGAACTGAAAACCAGCATGTAGATCTATCAAAGAACTGAACTCACGGAGTAAATTGTTTCCCCAAATCTGGAGAAACAGAATCAGAGCTCATAGCAGCCGGAGGAGAAACTGCATTGGAGCTAGTTCTAGGTTACTACTGAGCTCAATACTGACAAGTTTAAGAGTTTAAAACTCTAGTGGAACCCAGTCTTAGGAAGTAAACAAAATCTACACTGAGTTTTTTACCTCCAGTAACCCTACCCAATTTTAATTGAGAGTATCAGAGAAAAATTCCCTCGTGCTTTATCAGGGAGAGGGAAAAAGCAGCCATGCTGAAATATATCCAGAGCATCCTTTCCCCATAACACAGCTGTTCTCAAGGAAAACTAGTTTACCAGAACCTAATAGACTGGGGTTTTATCAGAGCCTAACATATCTGGGAATGTGAAATACTCTAGCCCCCTCTAATCTTCCTGATATGCCTATTATAAAATCCTAAAATAAGGGTGTGTAGGGAGGACCTGAAAGGTGCTTGTGGAGGTAACAGCCGATGGCACAGGCTAACATACAAAAAACCCCTCAGAACTAATAGGAATATAGAATGGATTCCCCTTTCCCCACATTTTACCACATCAATAAAAAGGGATCACAAGTGAAAGACCACCTTGTAGCCCTTATTCAAGAAATCCCTAAGGAAAACCCAAACAGGGGACATAAAAACAAAGATATAAGAAATTGTAGCCTCCAGATCTACAGCTAGAGTAAATAATGAACACAGCTTAACTGAAAGTACATAAACATGGTACCTTACACTAAAGATTTATTTATCCCATTCCTTATACCCAGTACACAACTGCTTTTCAGTAAAAAATTATAAAGTATACTAAAAGACCAAAAAAATACATTCCTTGAAAAGACAGGGATTACAACTAGATATAACAGATTATGAAATTATTAGACTAAAAATTTAAAACAATTATGACTAATATGTTAATATGTTAAGGCTCTAATGGAAGAAGTTAACAACCTACAATTACAAACAAGTAAGAAAAACAGAAAGATGTAAACTCTAAGGAAGAATCAAAAGGAAATGCCAAAAGACAAAAACACTGTAACAGAAATAAAAAATACCTTTGATGGGCTCAACAATGTGGATATGACCCAGAAAAGCAGCAGTGAGCTTGAAGATATGTCAACAGCAACTTCCAAAACTGAAATGAAGAGAGAAAAAAGAATGAAAAAGATGAAAAAAGAGTAAGAACCGAGACAATTACAAAGGTGTCCAGAAGAAGAAAGAAAAAAGCAGAAGAAATATTTCAATGACTGAAATTTTTTCCAAAATTAATTAGACATCAACCTATAGTGACAGGAATTTCAGAGAACACAAAACAGGATAGAGACCTAGAAATTCATGCTTACACATATCATATTCAAATTATAAAATATCAAAGACAAAGCCAGGGCAAGTTGGGGTGACTAGGGAGAGACACCTTGCTTAAGAGCAATAATAATTACATCAGACTTTTCATCAGAAACATACATATAATAAGAAAATGGAGATATTTTACATGGTAATAGACAACAACAACAAAAAAGCCTGTAGCTTTTTTTTTTTTTCCCCCTGCCGGCCACTCTTTGAGGAGTCTCTCTCTCTCTTTTTTAAGTATTTTAACTTTATTATTTATTTATTTAAATTTGACCAGAGAGAAACAGAGTGCGAGAGAGCAAGAGAGATGGAAAGCGAGAATGCAAGCCACCAGGTCCAGAACTTGAACAGTGGTCGGACATGTGGGAGTCCAGCACCCTTAACTACCATGCCACCTCCAGCCCATAAAATTCTTTAAGGGAAATTATCCTTCAAGAGTAAAGGAGAAGGACCAGCAGAAGACATAATGGCTACATCATGGACTCGCACATAGTTGATAGATGTAGGACTTTCAGACCCTAAAGCTTCGAACTCATGCTGGACATGTGTGCATGTGTGTCCAAAATCTATGTGTATGCGTGCCCAAAATCCTGAGAGGAGACTGGAGGAGAAGGGATTGCAGCATAGCCATTACCCCTGGAGGGTGATTTTTTGCTTTCTCTGTCTCTCTAGCAAATGAATCCTGTAGCAAAAATCTTTCTAAAGAAAAGAAAAAAGTGGAGAAATAAAAAATTTCCCAGAAAAACAAAAAATGAGGGCAATTGTTTTCTAGTAAAGCTATTTTACAATGAAAGAACTTCTTCAGAAAGAAGGAAAACTCTTATTTCTTGTTGATCAGACTATACCAAAATTAAACTAAAAATGACAGAAAGCTGGAAATACAAAAATATATAGAGATTAAACAATATATCTCTAAATAACAGATAAAAGCAAAGAGGGAATCTCAAGGAAAATAAAGTTATTATAAACAACAGAAACATAAAAATAGAATTTAACTAAAATTACAAGACAAAGCAAAAGCAGTCTATAAAGGGAGATTTATAGCATTGAAGGAACATATTATACCAGGAGACCTAAAACCATTCATCTAAGCTTCTATGTTAAGAAACTAGAAAAAAAAGGCAAATTAAAACAAAATCAAGCCTAAATAAATAAAGAAAAACAAGAGCAGAAATCATTCAATTTGAAAACAGGAACTCAATCAAGAAAATCAAGAAAATTTAAAAAGTGGCTCTTTGGGACCAGCAGATAGCGAGCGTAATGGCTATGTTGCTGAACTCCCATGTAGTCTACCGCGGTTCAAGTCCTGGACCCAGTGGCTTAGAACTCACACCAGGCACGTGTGCATGCGTGCCCAAGATCCCAAGAGGAGAATGGAGGAGAAGGGATTGCGGAGTGACCATTCCCTTAGAGGATGAGTTCTCATTTTCTCTCTCCCTGTCTCTCTGGCAAGTGCATGTACCCTACAGCAAAAATCTCTCTCTCTAAAAAAAAAAGTGACCCTTTGAGGGCCAGCCCAATAACCTACAGGTTAAGGAAGCCAGATCAAACGTAGCCGACCATGGTGCATCCTGACACTAGTGATTTGAGAAACATTCTGGCTGCCTGTGCATGGTGCCCCAAGTCTCAAAAGGACAAAGAAATGGAGGAGAAAGGATTGTGGTGTGACTGTATTCCACTGGGGGAGGAGGTTGCGTTTTCCCTCTCCTCCTCCTCTCTCTTGTCTCTCTTTGGGAAGTGCAGCCCCCCACTGGCAATTAAAACAAAACAAATAAAAAGCAAACACAAATTCCTGATTCTTTGAGAAGAAATTGCAAGTTATTGTGGGGCTATGACAAACTGATCTCAAAGTTTTTTAGAAAGGCAAAAGACCCAAGAGAACAAACACAATATTGAAGGAGAAAAGGAGAGCAAAGTCAGAGGATAGAAACCACAGTTCAAGACTTAGTATAAATCTACAAGAATCAATACTGTGTAGTGATAGTGAAAGAATAGACAAATCAATGGAATGAAGTAGGGAGTCCAGAAATGGACCCACATAAATATAGTCAACTGACCTTTGACAAAGATGTAAATGCAATTCAATGAAAAAGAAGTCTTTTTGACAAATGGTGCTGGAACGACTGAAATTCACGTGCCCAAAAATAAACTCATGCAACTCTTACAACTTTCACAAAAATTACTCAAATGGATCTTAGATTTGTATATATAAAGCAAAACTATAAAACTCCGAAAAAGTAAGATAAAAGAAAATCTAAGTGACCTTGGGTTTGGTGACAAGTTTGTAGACACAACACCAAAAGCAAAATTGATAGAAAAAAAAAAAGATACACTGCACTGCAATAAATGACATTGTTAAATGAAAAGACATGCCACGGACTGAGAGAATATGTCTGAAAAACACAAGATGAAAGACTGATGTCCAAAACATACAAATAACTTTTAAAATTTTTTTAAGAATTATTTATTCCATTTAACTTTATTTTATTTTTAAATCTAACGAGAGAGCGAGTGAACAAGCCACCAGGTCTGGGACTCAAAACCATAGTTGGCCACGTGGGTGTCCAGTGCCCTCAACCACCATGCCACCTGCTACCTGAGAACTCTTAAACTTGAACAACGAGGGACCAGCAGTTAGCGTAACGGCTCTGTCGCTGGACTCCCATGTAGTCGACTGCGGTTTGAGTCCCGGACCTGGTGGCTTAAAGCTCATGCCGGGCACATGTGCGTGTATGCCCAGCATCCTGAAAGGAGAATGGAGGAGAAGGGATTGCCACGTGGCCATCCCCCTGGGGGATGACTGCTCACTTTCTGTCTCTGTCTGACAAGCGCATGTGCCCTATAGCAAAAAACCTCTCAAAAAAAAAAAAAAAATTGAACAACAGAAAACACCCAGTTAAAAAATAACAAAGAGTTGGACAAGTATCTCACCAAATAAGGGGTGGCAAATAAGCATACCAAAAGATGCTGAATTCTGCCATTAGGGATAAAGCAATGAGGGGCAGCACTATGGCTAAGTTAAGGCATCTGGTTCCCACATGGTCAACCATGTGATCTGAATTCCGGACAAAGTGGCTTGAAAAACATACCAGGCACATGTGCACACACACCTAATGAGAACTTGCTGAACTTTCCAATCATATATTCTGTATAACTAAAATAGGATTAAAAATAAACTTACTTTATGTAAAGCACTTACTTAGCATGTTTAAACTTAAAATATGTTCTTAAAAAATTCACTAACGAGGCCAGTCAGTGGCATGGTGTTTAAGGCAGCTGGATCCCTCATGGTTGAGTACAGTTTGAGTCCTGGTCCTGGCAGCTTGAAAAATAGGCCAAGACTCTGGGTCTGTATACTCAAACTCTGGAGAAGACAATGGAAGAGGGATTGCAGCAGGACCATCCCACTTGGAGGATGATTTCTCATCCCTGCCTCCCCCATCTCTAGTTGTGAGCCTAAGTGTCACATAGCAAAAAAAAAAAAAAAAACAAAAACAAAAACAAACAAACAAACAAAAAAAACAAAGAAAAGCCAAAATCCTCAATAATGAAGCAGCAAATATTAGTCATTGAAAAGGAAAGATGGAAAGAAGAAACAAAAATCACAAGGTTTATTTTCCAGTACAGACAAAATATGTACAGCAATCTAGACTAAAGATTTTTATCCTTTCTCATGATAATGTGTGAAAAAGTCAGGTGAGACCATAACCTTATGTAACATTTGTGAAAATAAAATGTAAGTACAAAAGACAAATTTCAAGACAGTTAAGGCAGATATTTTTTTTCTCTTTTAAAGGGAGTTTTTTTTACTATAAAGTACGTGTGCTTGCTAGAGAAGAGGGACAGAAAGCATGAAATCACTCCCCAAGGGGATGGCCACACTGCATTCCCTTCTCCATTATATTTTTGGGATTTGGGGAATGCACACACACAGGCCCGGAATGAATTTTAAGCCTCCTTGTCCAGGACTGAAAACAAATCCGACTTCATGGGAGTCCAGTGACGTAACCATTATGTCATCTAATGGTCTCAAGGCAGACAATTTGTAACATGACTTAAAAATCTTTGTAAAATAAAATGTATGGTTAAAATCTGCCTTAGCAGCTTATTACCCTATAGCATGGGTTGCAGAACAAAAGAAAACTGAAAAATACTAGCAACTAAAATAACACTTTTTTGGAGTGTTTTTTTTTTTTTTTTTTGAGGTTTTTGCTACAGGGTGCGTGCCCTCTCCAGAGACAGAGAGAGATAGAGAGACAGAAAGCGAGAAATCACCCCCCAGGGGAGATGGCCACACTGCAATCCTTTTTCCTCTATTCTCCTCTTGGGATCTTGGGCACAAACGCAAACGTGCCCGGCGACATAGCCATTACTCTAAGTGCTGGTCCCCTGGAGAGGTTTTGTGTGTGTGTGTGTGTGTGTGTGTGTGTATTATAAGATGTGTATGCTTGCCAGAAAGACAGAAAGCGAGAAATTACCCCCCAGGGGGGATGGTCATGCTGCAATTCCTTCTCCTTCATTCTCCTCTCAGGATCTTGGGCAAGCATGCATATGTGCCTGGCATGAGTTTAAACCAGTGAGTGGGTCTGGGACTCTAACTGTAAAGTCCGGCAACATAGCCATTACAGCAACTGCTGGTCCGTAAAATAACACTTTAAGACTCATTCTTCTGGTTTTTTTTTTTTTGTTTGTTTTGTTTTGTTTTGTTTTTTTAGAAACTGACATGTCTCAAGAACATTTACAAGGAGCCCTCAAAAAGTTCATGCAAAATGTGTATTTTGAGAAAAATTCACAGATTTTTGCACCAAAATAAACTCATACATTTTCACTTTTCTATGAACTTATAATGTACCCTTTTATAGACTAAAATAAGAAATTAAGAAATTTTATTTCATTTTCCCTTGTTAACACCAATCATAGCACTATCAGAAGAATTACGTCTAGAGGTTGGAAAGCAGATTCCCATAATATAAATAAACTTTATTATTAGAAAACAGTATTTCATATAATGGAAAGATGTTAGCTATGTATCATTTCTTTTAAAAAAAAGACAAAGTTTAGTGATCCCATTCTATTAAGAAAAGAATAAACTAGTTAAAGGAGACATAGCGGGGCTGTCAGATGGCATGGTGGTTAAAATTTCTGGACTCCGGGAACCAGCAGTTAGCGTAATGGCTATGTTGCTGGACTCCCACGTAGTCGACCACGGTTTGAGTCCCGGACCTGGTGGCTTAAAACTCACGCTGGGCGCGTGTGCGTGCGTGCTCAAGATCCCAAGAGGAGAATGGAGAAGGGATTGCGGCGTGACCATCCCCCTTGGGGGGGTGATTTTTCGCTTTCTGTCTCTCTGTCTCCCTCTGTCTGGCGAGTGCACGGGCCCTACAGCAAAAACCTCTCCAAAAAAAAAAAATAAATAAATAAGTGCTGGACTCCCACATGGTGGATCACGGTTCAAGTCCCAGACCTGGTGGCTTGCTTTCTCACTTTCCTTCTCTCTCTTTGCCCCTCTGGTCAAATTAAAATAAATCAATAAAGTTAAATAAAATAATTCTAAAAAAGAAAAAGGTGAAATACAACATCTTAAGAGTTATTTCTGCATTATAGGTGATTTTCATTTTTTCTGATCACCTTACCACTGAAATTACTTATATTCGTAACTTTTATAAATAATGATCATGTACATTTCATCAAATCCTGGACATCATTATTTTATCATCATTATGTTAGTGTTAATTGATACACTAGCATTTCAACTTTCTTTGTATATATTACTGACACTCCACTTAATAGCACAGTTGTTTCTGTAGCTCGCACTAACATTAGTTTGCTTTGCTTTCTTAAAATAAATTATTAAAAAATAGAATCTTATAAATATGTGTGAGTTAACATTATGAACATAGGAGAGAGGGAGAGGGTAGGGAGCGAAATTAGGGGAAAAATTAAGAGGCAAAAAACATTTGTGGGACACAGTAATAGTTCATTAACTGTGGATGATAATGTGTATAGTATTCTCAACTGGACAGCTCTGAGGTTCATTCCATGTTTGGTAAATTCTCTGTATAAGCCAAATTATGTATAGCAATTAAATGTATAAAATTGGGACCAGCAATTGGCATAATAGCTGTGTTGCTGGACTCCCATGTAGGCAACTGCAGTTCGAGTCCCGGACCCAATGGCTTAAACTCACACCAGGTGCGTGTACGTGTATGTCCAAGATCCCAAGAAAAGAATGGAGGAAAAGGGATTGCGACGTGGCCATCCCCCGTGGGGGGGTGATTTCTCATTTTCTGCCTCTGTCTTTTGCTGTCTTCCTGGCAAATGCACACATCCTAGAGCAAAAACCTCTCCAAAATAATAATAATAGTAATAATGTGATATTAATAATAGTAATAAAATTTTAAAATATTAGGGAAAAAAAGAGATAAATTCTCTCCCGTAAACCAGAAGGTAACATCTTATTTTGGTCTTGTCCTGAGATTGCCTAGTACTGGTTTAATGAATTAGAAACACTGAGCTCTACCTCCTCTGTCATATCTTTCCAATAAAAACTGAGAAGTCCCTACTGTTCAGAGAGGTGGTTCTCAGAGTATCTTTAGCTCTTTCATTCTGATAATAAACCTTTCTCCATGAAAATGCCATTTGTTGCCTTGACTTTGGCTTTTGAGCTATGAGAAATTAGAACTATCTTTCAGTAACAATGTTACAAATGTTTTTAGTATGAATTTTAAACATTGTAATACTAATCATACACTGCAACAAATTTACAACATATGATACATAATATAAACAACTTAAGTTTCATGCCTATTACTGAAGCCCAGCTTCTTAAGAAGGAAAATAATACTTTTGGTATTTATTCAGTATAAAGTAAGTTGACTGAAAGTTACATAAACATATAGTTACTTTAAAAAAGTAATATAGGGGTTAACAGGTGGTGTGGTGGCTAAGGCACTGGGCTCCCATATGCATGACTAGAGTTCAAGTCCCAGACCTGGCAGAATGAAAATCATGCTGAGTGGTGCATGCATGTCCAAAATCCTAGGATGAGAATGGAGAAGAGGGGATTGTGGTGTGGCCAACTCCTCGGGGGGGGTGGGGTAGTGATTTCTCACTATCCCCCTCACTGTCTCTGTCTCTTTGGCAAGTGCACATGCTCTATAGCAAAAACCTTAAAAAAGAAAAGAGTAAAGGGAACCAGCAGTTAACATAATGGCTATGTTGCTGGACTCCCACGTAGTTGACCACGGTTTGCGTCCCGTACCCGGTGGCTTAAAACTCACACCGGGCGCATGTGAGTGCATGCCCAAGATCCCGAGAGGAGAATGGAGGAGAAGGGATTGTGGCGTGACCATCCCCCCTGGGGGGTGATTTCTCGCTTTCTGTCTCTATGTCTCTCTCTGTCTGTCTGGCAAGCGCACGCGCCCTATAGCAAAAACCTCTCCAAAAAAAAAAGAAACCAGTAATATAAATTGGCATTTCTGGGTTATATATTCTTAAAAGTATATATTTTTTCAATCTCTGAAAAGATAAATGCACACAGGAGAAAGTAAAAATGTGCATGTCTGAAAATAAAGGGAAAATAATAAAATGTTTCCTATCCTCTCCCTTAATAACAATCAACAAAGAAAACATCTGTGACTGCTGGTGACCAAGAAGCATGTGGGTATTTCTCCCCAACAACAAGTAAATTCTGCAGTGGTCACAGTCTAGGAGTTTTCTACCTGAAATTAATTTTGACACTATCTACCTGGAATTAGTGTCAAGCTCTACAGATTGAGGCTCAGTTTCCAAGAGTGAGCATTCTTTACATGCCAGTATCAAGTCCAGGCTTCTGGAACTGTGACTGACCAACTATAAATCAGGGTTCCTAAAACTTCCTCCTTGGGTTCAGTTAATTATTCCTAGAATAACTCACAAAACTTAGAGAAACACTTTATTTACCATTTTATTATAAAACATACCACAAATAATACTAATGATCAAGACAAAAATAGGGAAAGGTATGAGGACAGGGGTGCAGTTTCCTTGTCCTCTCTGGGTTTGTTGCACAACAGGAACCTCATATGTTCAACTAACAGGAAGCTCTGTGAACCCTCTCGTTTTCAGTTGTTATGGAGACATCATTTACACTGGCATGTTGATAGATCATTTGTGAGCAATGTAATGTTTAACCCTTCTCCTCTCCCCCTGAAGGTTGCAGGGTGGGGTAAAACTTACCTTGGTCATTCCAGTGACCAGGCCCTATTGTGAAGCTGGTCAAGAGAAAACTCATTAGCATACAAAGACACTTGTCACTGTGAAGATTCCAAGAATTTTAGGAGTTGTATACTAGGAAAGGAGACTAAGACTAAATACATATTTCACAATATCACAGAGTGTGAATAGCAAAAGATAAGCTAGCAGATGTAGAATTTTAAAGTCTGGCCTGAATCCTTTAGTCAAAACTCTATTCTTAATGCCCTAATATATGGTTTGAAAGTATACTGTGCAGTTATTAAGAGAAGACTCAATCTTCACTATGAGATTAGAAGGTAGCACCTTTAGGAGATGATTAGAATGGAGTTTCCATGACTAACTAATGGTAGGTTTCTTTCTTTTTTTTTGAGAGGTTTTTTTGCTATAGGGCGCGTGCGCTCACCAGACAGAGAGAGACAGAGAGATAGAAAGCGAGAAATCACCCCCCACGGGGGATGGCCACACAGCAATCCCTTCTCCTCCATTCTCTTCTCGGGATCTTGGGCACGTACTCACACGTGCCCGGCGTGAGTTTAAGCCACGGGGTCTGGGACTCGAACCACGGTTGACTACATGGGAGTTCAGTGACATAGCCATTACGCTAACTGCTGGTCCCAGGTTTCTAAGGAGAGAGTACGAGATCAGAACAGAGAGATACAGGACATAGACATGAAATGCTCTGCCAAAACTCCTCCCCTCCTCCATGTTATTCACCAGCAAGAAGACCCTCAACAAATGTGGCTCATAGACCTTTAAACCCTTAACTGAGTAAGCTTTAATATCTATAACTTACTGAAACTCATGAAATTCTGTTATTAAAACAGAACAGACTAGACCACTCTATTAATCATGAAACTAGTACAGGAACTACAATTCTGTTGTTTGTATAAGAGGTAAAGAGAAAAATGGGAGACCATGAGATTAAGGGTAAAAAGAGATTAGGAAAAGCATAATAGTAATCCCCACACATTGGGTAGAAATTGGAATAAGAAGGAGAAATAAAAGAAGCGAACAACTGTCAATTCCAAATCCATTTACCTTCTACTTTATAATCTTCAAAACCTTTCGTATTTTCCTATTTATGCAGGGTAAAGCCATCCATTCTCTTCAATCAATCCTATCCCCCAAAAATATCTGATATCAAATTCACTTAATAATTAGTTTTTAACTTTGGACTGGAACCAAATTACATAGGCCAAGCCATTTGCAAAAAGACCTGCACTACTTAAAAGGTTTCAATTAAACAAGTCTCTATATCACTCCACCAAAAAACAAGAGGTCTATCATTTATTTTTTTAATTTGCTAGAGGGTTCACTTGGGAGAAAGGCAGGAAGAGAGAGAGAGAGAGAACAGAAAGAGAAGGAAAGTGAGAAAGGACTCCTCACGGAGCGTGGCACCCCTGTATCCCTGTATCTGACCATCCCCATTGGGATTTTGTGCATGCATGCACACATGTCCATCATGTTTCCAAAGCCACTGGATCCAGATTCAAACTGTATGGTTAGTCATGTGAGATCTAGACACCTTAACTACCACACCACTGGCTGGCCTGAGGTTTATTTTTTTACATAGGGTAGAATGGCAGGACTTTACACTGGGGACACAAGGAACAGCAGGTGAGGGTATCACATGCTGAAATCTTCTTGAGTTATAGAAATTTTGAGAGTGCTTATATTGGGTTGTTGGGAAAGTCATGACATATTTTTGCATAGAAAAAAACAGAAGAATATGTCATGACTTTCCTCACAACCTAATATTATTAATACATACTGATCCTCTCAAGCTCTCTTCTTTTTCACTGAGTTCTCACAGCAGTGGTAATAAGGCTTAAAGCATGAACCAAGGTTTCTCAGGATAGGCAATATTGATTTTTAAATGGGATAATTCTTTATTTTGGGTGCTTTCCTAAGCATTGCAAGATTTTCAACAGCATCCCGTTTCTATCTACCAGTTTTCGGTGGGACCCATGAAATTAAACAAGACCCTACACATCGACGAGTCAACCATAGAGGTCCAAACCATCCCAATTGAGAATCACTGACCTAGAAACAAGAGATTTGGAAAATCCTTCCCGGAAAGTTAGTGGTCCTAGAGAAAAGGTTTCCAAGTACCTAAGGATATTGACATCAGGACACTCAAACCCCAAAAATGTCTCATTCAAATCTTTCCACAGTGAGAACCATCAATAGCTAGTAAGACACAGCCATGTTCACAGAGCTGTGAAACACCTTTCTAATGCTCCTATCCTAAACCTGAACATACAGTCAAGGATCACAATATAGTTGAGTGAAGTGTAAAATGACAAAGACAAAAACATGAACAGAAAATAATCTGGAGAAAACAGAGTGCAGGGAGAGAGAAAACTTTGAAACGACCCTCCAAAACTTTAATTCGCAGAGAGATAAGAAGAACATAAGAGAATGTCATAAAAAATAATTTATAGATCAAAGAAAAGCTTTTAGAAATTAAAAACATGATAGCAAAAATGAAAGTCTCAAAGCTTTAAAATAGTAAAATTTCTAGAAAGTGTGAAGCACTTAATAAAATAATTGAATAAAAAGATTCAAAAATGGAAGAAAAGAAATAGGTTCAAGAAGTAGAACCTCTCATTAGAAACCCAAAATCAAAATCAGAGTGAAGAACATTAAAGATAATATAGAAACTTTCCCAGAGCTAAGGGATACAAATTGTACGGCTGAGAAGACCAATAAACTACATGAAAAAATGGCTGATAATAAACACTTGAATCACATCACTGTGACATCTCAGAACTCCAGATATTACAGAGAATATTCTTTAAACTTCAAACAAAGAGACTGTACAAGATTCCAGAGAAAATATTAAATTGAGGGGTAAAGTGTAAGAAATAAGAATGGCTTCAGATTTTACATTAGAAGAAAAAAATTTCTTTACATTTCTGAAGAAAAACAATTTCCAACTTATAATTCTACACTCGAACTAGCAATTGGGGTAAAATAAAGACACTGACACAAATATAATGCCTCAAAACATTTCCCTCTCAGAAGGCTTTTGAGGACTGTGATGAACCAAAATGAGGGAGTACAGGAGATAAAAAATTACAGAGGGTATAGGAAACAAGGGATCCACCATAGGATAGAAGCTGCAAAAACAGAAACATATCATGAAAATGGCCTACACTGAAAAGATCAGAGAGCTCTAGGAGAAATAATGGTTAAACTGATAAAAATAATTGACACTTTGTAATATAAGGGGAGATGTTTTAAAAACTGGTGGATTGGCGGAAATTGATCTAATGATAAGCATTCAGAAACTATACAAACATAGAATAATCATTTATCAAAAATTAATATATACAAGGGAAGATGATGAAATTGGTTTGGGGTGTTAGTGGGCACAAAGCTAAGTCTACATCATCCATATAAGTAAATCAACAGGTAACATCTAAAAATTGGAAAAGCAAGAGGTAGCAATATAAGCAATGTAATTATTTAGAGATACAGAGGCAAATACCAAAATCAGTCAAAGGAAAGGTTTAAAAGTGTTTGCCTTTTGGGCAACAGGCAGGTACAGGGAGTTGCGATAACCACCCAATATCCTACCCTTCCTGGGAGTAAGAAAAGCAAGGGGATAAAGGTCCAACCATTTTGGTCCACCATAGGGCAAATATAATAGTAAATATTCTGGAGAACCCAAATTGTGGCAAAGACATATGAGCTGTTTTTAATAATAAGACATGTAAGGGCCGACAGGTGGCATGGTCGTTAGTGTGCTAGACTCCCACATGGCCAACTGCAGTTCAAGTCCCAGATCTGGTGGCTTGCTTTCTCACTTTCTCTTTCTCTCTCTGTCTGGTCAAATTAAAGAAAAATGGGTAATGATAGCAAATCAAATCAATAAATGATTCTTTAAAAGAAAAATAAGCCACGTAGAAGTAGTTGAAACTTACAGCATGTATTTTTACCTTTAAAACTGTTTATTTAAAAGAAAATTACAAAACACTTCAAATACTTTCTAATTTAATTAACTTCTACTTAAGAAAAACAAATGTGCTCTGGTCACTAATGTCACAGTGTGACAAATACGATATTTCAAATTTTAAAGTAATATGTGAGTGAAGTCATAAAAGATAATTTTGGCTCAAAGCATAATGATCCTACAATCAAATCTCAAAAAGAATAAGTTCTACTTATGGTAAAGGCAGAGTGAACTAACTGTCTTACTGAGGATAACAACAATAAAAAAAATACGTAATAAAAATTAAATAAGTTAGTGTAAAATTATATGACAAAATTTAGGTGAAGGTAAATCAGAAACCACACACCAAGTCACTTTTTTGTTCTGAGGACATCTGATGACCCAGAATAAAAAAACTGAGAAGCAAGGCTGTGCCACTGTAGACTTAGCTGAGCTACTACAAAAAAATCCAAGTACAGGCCCCACCAGAGCTGGGGGCTCAGAGAAACAAATCATCACTCAGTTTAAGTTGGGACTGCAAGGACAGTATCATCAGCAGCATCAGTCAACATTAAAATTAGAACTCGCAACGAACCTGAATCTACTTAATATCATGGGCATATCGGAAGGAACTGCAAGTCTTAAACATGAATAAAAAAAACAGGGTTGACAGCATCCCAGTCATTTTCCCTAGACTAATGTGTTTTCAGTATTTTTATTTTAATATTTGTTATAGCACATGTGTTTCCTGCTGGAGAGAGACAGAGAGGAGAAAGTATCTGTAGTGGAATGGTCACAACACAATCCTTTCTCCATTCTCCAGTTGAGTTTTTGGACACAAACATACATGTGTTTTTCAAGCTGCTGGGTATGGAACTTGAGCTGCACACCTTAACCACCACACTACAGCCTGGCCCAAATGATGCACTTTCTTAGGAAAAATATCATTATCCTAAGACCCATATAATCTTATAATTTTTCTAGTGTAACAACAAGCAAACTGGCATAGCAGAAACAGACTAAAAAAAATGTCAAAATTGGAATAATCTGTTACAGACAACAAAGGAGCCATGAATACCATACCAATAAAAGTCAAGACTGCAATTTTCAGTTGAAAACTGGGAACAGTATAAAAACAAAGAATGACTATAGCTGATTTTTTTTAAAAAGACTCCAGTGTAATGACTGAAGAATCTCAATGAACCCAAAGCCAGACAAAGAATTCCACACAGAAATAATAAAGTGAAATAGCAGAAAAACCATAACAAATTTCAAAAAACCAATTTCCTTCAAAATGGCAAGAATTAGATTGACAGCTGAATTCTCAAAATCAATAACGGAAGAAAAGACAGTGACTAACCATTAATCTACAACTTCATACCCCCAAAACATTCAAGATTGAAGGCAAAACAAAGACCAAATAAGGTAAGCAAAAACTTAATTAGCCATGTGTGCACGGTAACTTCTAAAGAGCTTACTCAACTAAAAGAAAAAAAAAAGATCCCAAAAGAGTTGAAGAAAAAAAGTAAGAGGTAAACACAGAAGTATTCAACATAAAAGAACAGGGCTGTCCAAAATACCACAAGGGAAAAAATTTATTTAAATTTTCTAGTGCTCACATTAAATAAATCAATTACTAATAGAATTTAAATCTTAGCAACATGCTAGATAAAAAGGTACACAATGATATATGATATAGTATATATAAATGATTTAGAAATAGTAAAAAATAACATGCAAAGCTTTATTATTTAGGAATGCTGACATAGGTGGTTAAAAAATACATGGTAGAAGGGCAGCAGGTGGCAGTGGTTAAGGTGCTGGATTCACACATGGCCAACCATGGTTAGAGTCCCTGACTTGGAGGCTTGAGAATCATACCAGACATGGATACACATGTGCCCCAAATCCAGAATGTAGGAGAAGGGACAGAGGCGAAGGGATAGTAGTACAACTATACACCCTGGAGTGTGATTTCTCATTTTTCCTCCCTCTCATCTCTCTCTCTCTCCAATGAGTGAAAGCTCCTTATGGAAAAAAAAATTAAAAACAAAACAAAACAAAAAATTAGAACCCTTGTATACAATTACCATAGAAATAGAAAAATGAGGAAGGCTCAGTAACTTAGGGGAAGATTTATTTCTAAGGAGCCAATGGTGCTCTAGTTCTTAACATTGGTAGGATGAGTGTTCACTTTATTGTTATTCATTATGCTATACATACATGTTTTGAACGTTTTTCTGTATGTTTAGCTTTTTATAATAAAAATGTGAAAATTGTATCTAAGGCACATTAATTGCCTTGGTATATATTTTTACTACTATAAAATGATAAGTATTTGGTTTCAATATAAAGAAAAATTTTAAGGCAGAGTATTCCAACTGCCATGGATTACTGGACACACAGAAGGCTGAAACACTAGGCCATGATGCACACATAGGAATCACTTGCAAAACTTGTAGGAAGTAAAACGTAGAGAACTAGTAACCTTAATTGACAGTGAACCCTAAAAAACTCAAATAATATGAACACACACACACACACACACACACACACACAGGAAGAATTTTAGACAGTTAAAATTATATAGTAACTACAAGTCAACTGAAAAACTCGAATATTTTAAATTAAGATGGTATAAAATGAATGCGAAAAGGTGTTACTCCACTAGAAAAGTTTTACGAATGTAAATTTATTAATCTTTTCTTAAAAAGTTTGAATTCTGGCTCTGTAAAACATTCGTTATTTTCAGCGGATAGGTGGCATTTATTTGAGAAACCAAAGACTCAAAATCTAGAGATAGCATCCAGAGACATTAAATACAAAAAAAAAAAAAGACGCTTAAAAATACCTTGCCTATAGAACAGGAAGGGAAAACCTGGATCATGTCCCTTCCCTATTAACCACAAAACTCTAAACCAAGGATTACACAATCCACATCCCTCTGTGAGCAGCTACAAGCTTTATGCTGCAGCAATAATGCAAGACGTGGAGAGAAATTCCCCTCAAGACTTCCCTGCCTGACCCTTCCCCAGTGCCACTCCAGTATTCCGGAGAGGGTTGCGAAGGAAGGAAGGAATGATACAATATCCAACGTAAGCAAAGCCAACTGGGTCAAAATCCACACACCAGGCTTGTCGCTCTCCCATAAGTCCCCTCCGCTGAGCTGAGGGAAGTCACCTGCAGCGGTTCCTTTCTTTTACTCTCGACCATCACATTCCTTAACCCCCGCTGCAGAGCTGGACTCCTCAGGTCTCCCTGCACTACTCAGGAATTCATCAGGGGCCCCGGGGCGGCAGCAAGACAGAGAGCGCTATGTCCTGGCCTGCCCGGCCTAGACAAGCCTGCCCCTTTCCCACAGTCCCAGTCTCCACAGCCTTCCACCCTCCTGCTCTTGATTCGTTTTTAGCCACTGGCGTCCGTAACCTTCGACGTAAGGCCAGCCTACACCATATCACCTCTTGCAAAGAAACCTGCCTTTACCAAGGCAAAGAGCGGATCCAGCGACTGCGGTAATCGCTTCACGGGATCTCCCAGCCGCGACCCCAGATCTGCTTCACCTGCAGCTGCCAACTGTGCACAACCACTCCCGACATGCCCCGCGCTCGCGCACCGCATGCCCCGCGCCCGCGCACCGCCCTCTCCCCCGCCCCCCTCCCGCCCAAACACGTGACCGTCGCCACGCCCACTTCCGTTCCTCTACTTTTCCTTAAGAGGGAGGAGGGAGCTGGGGGTGTTAGAGTAGTGACTTCCTCCTCCTCCCCGCCCCCGCCCCTCTACCCCCTGCTACAATGTCTTCCGGGTCGCTAGCGCCCCGGCGCCTTCTGGGAAAACATCTCATTTCCTCCCCTCCCCCTCCTCCTGCCTTCCACCAACCAGCCTCCCGTCAGACAGGGACATGCGCAGTGAGTGCCTCCCGTCTCTTCTACCGAAGAGAGAGGCAGTGGCAGAGGGGGGGCACCTCTTTTTTCTATTTTTAAAGGGACAGGACACTAATTTTACCCCACTTCAACCTTGAATTGAGGGGGGTGGGGGGAAGGCGGCTGAGTTCCTTCCCCCACCCTCCAGCCCTGAGCCCTGAGAGAGGGATTGAGCCTGAGAGAGAAGGAGAAGGAGTTTCTTCTTCTTCGAAAACCCCCATCCACGACTCCTACCCCCTCACCCCTCCACTCGCCTCCCTCCCGCGCCCCC